>NW_024609846.1:78446834-78696731 GCF_016920785.2 Ixodes scapularis | reverse complement strand
GAATGAAATTTAACGAGGAACAGCTTCCCCTTCGTGTTTTAGAGGAACAAGTGTACAACATTACCCGAATAATGGCTTATCCCTTATAGTCAAATTGGACATAAAGGGGGTGAGAACATGCTCGCTCGTCTATGCGTGTCGATAAAAAAAACGGGGAAAAAAACCTTTTAGGAAATAATGTTCGTAATAACGCAAAAAATCAAGGTACCCCAGCTTCTTTTTTTTTAAAGAAATATTTAGTTGTTGATGAATTAACAATTCTTAAATCATAAAAAAAAAAATCTGGGCAAGACGTTGTTTTTTTTTTTTTTTTTTTTTTTTTGCGTCATATTTGTTTGTGGCGGATATGATGGTTATAATCCTAAATGGAAGTGGCGTTCTGCGCCGAGTCCGACCAATAAACCGGCCCCTGGTCGTTGTTGGACTCATCATCCAGACGTTAATCACCGGCGGGAAAAGTTTAGTTAAATGGCAAACGTCGTAAATAGGGACTCGCTTGAAAGCTGTATGCTACATTCACTGAGAGGGTAAGAACGGAATTAGATGCGCCTTCGGTTGTTCCGCTTCCAAAAGCGAACTTCGCCATCTTTGAATTTGGGTTTCGTGAGCGACGATCCTGGAGCGCACAGCGCACCAAACTACGTCGGAAAACCCTGCCGTCCTCATCCAGACCATGAGTACATATCTTGCTTAACTTCCCGCTGGACAAGCACGTTTGTTCCTGCTGGTGTCCGTTTTCTGTATTGCTACAGCCTACGC
Organism: Ixodes scapularis; assembly: GCF_016920785.2. NCBI lineage: Eukaryota > Metazoa > Arthropoda > Arachnida > Ixodida > Ixodidae > Ixodes > Ixodes scapularis. Next base: position 78,695,972 of record NW_024609846.1, on the reverse strand, counting down.
TAACCGGGATAATGAATCGGTAAAGCTCCATGTTTAGAGTAAAAAAATCATGTTTGAAGAAACAAATATATTTAAGTAAATAGCACATATCTCACACTCGAAGTCACTAAAAGAAATGTAAGAAAAAACGTAAGTACTTTTTTTTGTGTGTGTGTACGCGACTTCTATTCAGTTCTTAGCACTTGAATGTATACGCCGAATAAACGAACAAATGAATGGACTTACGACGACGTTTATTCTTCCTGCATCGCTATACGACACCTATCGATAGCGTTTCCCAACCGTGTAACGTTCTAGTTAAAATACTACAATAATTCCACGAGGCTCCACATTACGACGATGAACGGATTAATGAATCGACTTAAAGTCACCGAATAACCGGTTAAAAATTATTAATCGGTACCCGACACTATACTTTATTTGCTTTATAGTGGGGGAGAGAGAGTGGGAAAGGAGGAAGCGTGTCAACACGTCGAAATCAATCGGAGTGAAAGTGATGTAGAATGCCACCTTGATTTCACCCTTTGCACTCGAACATTTCCCTACGAGCCTGCTTTCTTGCGACGCACGCGAACAACGGATCACTGCAAGCCATATAGGATAAACACTTCGCGAACGGGGAAAACAAAATTAAATACTCGCACAAAAAAAATAAAAAAACAAAAGGGAGCCTGCATTAGGGCACCAAGCAAGCGACGTGTTTCGTGTCCCATGGGCAGACTTGTACGTAACGGGTTACTAGTAACGTGTTACTTTTACCTAGTTACTTGTCTCAGTAACGAGTAAACTTGCCTTTTTAGAAGAGGAACGAGTAACGGACTTAGTTACTTCTCAGGCCAAGTAATGAGTAACGGTATTTCCTTACTTTTGGGCAGTAACGTGTGAAACAACGTTTAAGAGCCTCGTTTTAATTCTAATCCAGTGTGCGTCCATTGCGGCAAAGGTATACGAGGCTGACGTCATGCTCTCTTCTTGTACGTTTAACACCCTTGGGTGCAACAATCCAGTGCAAGCGGCGCCAAATTCAGAAGAGGGACTTCTGAATTTGGCTCCATTCCCGAAAATAACTACTCTAGCTGTGGCCACTTGACTTTATCAAATATTTGCCGCTGTTTTTGAAAATAGGTCATGCACCTCTGATTACCCCTGGGCGATGCATACCAGTTAAAGATCACTGTATAGGGGAACTATAGGGGAATGAAAGATTGTGCTGAGATACTTGTACTTTACTTCGGGCAACCCGAAGTAACTTCTACTTCGGGCAACCCGAAAAACAACTAAACGGTATGACAGTTTGGCGACGTTTATCGTTGAACGCGTCAGTCGAACTCTAAAGCTGGGAATGTCCTTCACCCAGCGAACTCAATAAGTTTCGTTGGTTGAACCTTCTAGAATCGTGTACTGACCGAATTTAAACCCAGAGGTTGTCAACACAGGAAGGCACGGATCCCATGTCAACTTCCAACTTTAGAAGCAGAGAGATCGTGGACGTCAAGTTCGTCTGCTTCTTTTGCGGGGGTTGCGCTGACGTCAGAAAGGCGCCGAGCTCTGATTGGTTCTAATTGAAGGATAGTGGGTATACCTCAAGGTGGCTTGCTTAGAGGTCTGCCCACTATCCTTCAATCAGAGCCAATCAGAATTCGGCATCTCTCTGACGTCACCGCAACGCCCGCAAAAGAAGCAGACGAACTTGACCTCCACACAAAAGATAAAGAGGAATGCCAGGTTCACGATCGTTCTGAAGCGCAACCGTTCCTTCGAGCACGTCAGTGTATAGAACGACTCTTCAGCGTCGCCGGAGATGAATTCGCAAAGGAGCGGGAACACATACCTGATGAAAACTTTAAGACGAAGCTACTGCTTAAGTGCAACGACTATATCTGAAAAGAAAACAATAAACCATAAAACAAAAGCAGTTGTGTATTTGGTCGTAAAAATAACCGGACTCGTTAGTTTTAACGTGAAGTGACCCGTTCCTTTTGAGCATCGGTAACAAGTAATGTATTTAGTTACATTTTGATTGAGTAACAAGTAAAGGTATTTAGTTACTTTTTTTTTGGTAACGTGTATACATGAGCAGATACGCTTCTCCTATTATGAGAGCATAACCCTGCGTCCCGTTTTTCGCCTGACTTCTTTCATTGATCACGGGAGACATTGAAGAATGTCAAACCCTACAAAATATCAATTATTATTATTATCTCTCTCTCTCTCTTTCTTTCTTTGCGTGCTCCACGCAGAAACCGACACTCCGGCATTCTATATCATCTACTCTCATATTTTTAATTACCTAAAATCAAATTCATTTTTCGCCCCTGCTCAACATGGTTTCCGTCGCTCATTTTCTTGTGAAACACAGCAGCTTCAGTTGATCCATTCTTTGCATGCTATAACAAAAACCATCAGGCTAACTGCATTTTTCTCGATTTTTCTAAACCATTCGGCAAGGTTAATCGTAAGCTACGAATGCTTAAACTTTCTTCATTAAACCTAGATCCTAATTTGTTAACCTGGCTGGAATGCTTTCTACCGACCGCTCACAATATGTAACTTTAAATGGCACTAATTCATTCCTGATTGATATGGTATCGGGCGCCAAGGTTCGGTTTCAGGCCGCTTCTTTTTCTAATATTCATTAATGATTTACCAAGTTGTGCTTCTTCCTCCATGCATTTATACGTAGATGACTGTGTAATTTATCGGGAAGTTCAGTTCATGATGATGGTGATGAACGCCTTTTGCAGTCTGATTTAAATATTTTTACTCTTTGGGGCAAAAAATGGCGTATGGAACTTAACCCTAACAAATGCAAACTAATGCGGGTTTCCCGGCAAGGCGCGCGCCCTTCAGCAGATACACTAACCGACATTCAACTTGAATCTGTAAACTCGTCCCGTTATCTGGGTGTTATTATATTATCGACTTTAACCTGGAAACCTCATATCGAAATAATAATCGCCAACGCTAACCGCATGTTAGGGTATACCTACGATGAAACTTCAGAACGGCCCCAGTTAACTTAAAACTTCTTCTTTATAACACTCTTGTACGGTCAAAATCGGAATACGCAGCCTCTATTTCGGATCCTAACCACGCCTTTCTACATAAAGCTCTCGAACTAGTTCAGAATAACGCCGTTCGTTTCATTCTGTCTAATTATAATCGAACAACCAGCATCAATGAAGTCCAGTTTGTTGTTACCCTCTTTGTCATCGCGTAGGAAGTTTCTTCGACTTTGCCAGTTTCATAAAGCGTATCATCATCAGTCGCTGCGAGACCATTTCTTTACACTGCCAAACTATTACTCTTACCGTCTGGACCATCAGAATAAAGTTGGATTAACACGTTGCCAGACAAACACTTTTTTTATTCATTTATCCCGCATACATCAAACGACTGGAACCACCTTCCAGCAGATATCGCAACTATACCCAATTATTTTCTTTTTCGCCAATCATTGTTTACGTTTCAGTTTGATGAGCCGACATGAGTTATTTTATTTTGTTTATTTTGTTCATAACAGATATTGCTTACAGCTTTTGCCAATCGGAGGGTATTTTTGATATTTGAATTTCTTGCCGCATGTTTTTTGTTTTGTCATCTTGTTGTTGTTGTTATTTTTTTTTTTTTTTTGCTTTGTTTCTCTTTTACAATGCTTCGGCGTTTGAGGGTATGTACAATAAATAAATAAATATACTTTCTCAAAACTTGATGGTCTCACACTCGAGTAGGCTTCGGAGTGTCTCGCGAGCCCCCCGTCCCCCCCCCCCCCCCCCACCCTTCCCCCCCCACACACACACCCTGCTATTTTTTTCGTTTATATTATTTCAAAATACTGTCAGTCACACGGTGGGAACCATAATATAAATAGGCAACAAAAAACGAAAAAAAAATTAGACGAGCAGAGCATCGGGTGCTTTCCTGGCACACGGGTAAAACATTGCATCACACTCTAAACAGTCGTTTTATACACCATTCCAATTTTTACAAGTCCTCAGACCAGCGTGCGATCTCCTCAGCCCAGCATTCGCATGTTCGTTGCCTCGGAAAGCGAGCAAATCACGAGCCATATATGCACGAACATTAAAAATGAAACCGGCCTGGAGCTTTTTTTTTTTGTGGAAAGGTCTATATAAGGTAATAATAATATAAAGAAAATTAAACGATACTTGATACTGATATTAAGGAAGTCACAATTTCCTAGCACGCGAAGAAATCTACAAATCTGCACGGTTTTGGGCAGGCCCGAATGCTTCGGGATTAAAAACAGCGCAAAAGACGAAGGACCAGACGCAGAAGTAACACGGACGCAGCACGGTGCGAAGTATGTCGCACCAACTTGCAAGCCGCAACTTTAGCACCGAATGCTCCAAACCGGCACCAACTGCCTCGGGCCCAGCTGAGGCTGGGTTTGAAGTGTCGGAACCTCAAAATCCCGGCTAGTCCAATCTTGACAAATGTTTCTGCTTATTATTATTTGGGGGGGGGGGGGGGGGGGGGGGGGGGGGGGGGAGGGAAGGGAAGGGGGAAAGGGATAACAAGGAGCATTTATCTACAAAAATTGAAAGGCAGAATATGGTAATGCAACTGATGTGCCGCCGACCCTTAAGTTTCATTCAAAATCAGCTCCGCGAGACAATTTCTTTTCAAGATGTGGTATATTTCACAAAGCGTGCCAGAAACGTTGAGCGTGTCACAACAGCAGTTCATTAGACGGAACAAACGTCAATTGTGGTTAAATGTTTTGTGTGTATTTGTGTGTGTGCGTGTGTTTCTGTGTTTTCGGTTTAAGGGCATGTTTTTTTACCTTTCAAAATATATATTCTCTCAATACATTATTCTCCATAGATGACTCGGGTCCTCTGTGGCGGTCGTAGAATCAGGAGACGTTTCGGAACCTGGTAGGTCTTTCGGACCCGAGCCATCTAAAGGAAATTCATTCTTGATATTGTTTCTCGCAACTCGCAAGTGCTTGTTTTTCCTCCTATAGTTAGTTAATTATCTTATGACCTGATAGTTCCACGGCCAGCGAATCGACGTATGTCTACTCTTCCTAAGGTTGATGCAGAGAATATTCTTTTTTTTTTTTAAGCTCAGTGTAAATAGTGTTTCAGATTTTATTGACGAGAAATCGCAAATATCCTGCTTCCTAGGTTCTTTTCTTTTATTATTCATTACGCTATTTCTATTGTGTATACTTCCTATGAAGCGTCAACTATATTATTTGGCGTGGTTGTATCTTTTATTTTCTTATGTATTAGTACAGTGCACATGACAGGATAATGCTGACGGCGTCCGTCTGCGGACCAAACAATGAAAAGGGAAGCGTGCCGCGTAGAGAGGAGGAGAGTTCCAATGGGCGAAGGCGAGAGGGAAGTGACGTCACGAGGCGGAAGCCAATGCGCGCGCGGATGCCGGGGCCAGTTCGAAGTTGCAGGTGTGCGGAGCGCGTATGTCTTGGTTCGTGGTACAAAAATTAAAGAAAGATCCATTAATCAATTCTTGGGGATGCGTTACCATAACCTTTGGGAAACGCAACACACGTCCCGCTTTGGGACGTGTGTGGCGCTTCGTTGGCGAAAAAGAGGAAACAAAAAATAGAGGAAGCAAAAGAAAAAGCCAGCACAGAAAAGTGAAGAGGGTCAGCATTGGCGTTTCTCAAGGGTCATGCTAACGCGTTCCCTAAGGATCCACGAATGGATCTTCTTTTATTATTTGTTTTAATCTTATGTCTGTTTGATGTACTAGTGGTTATCAAGCAGGCCTTCCGTCTGCCGTGCACGTGCGTAATTTTAGAAGTATACGGTTTTTAGCACCAACAAAACAGGGCTTTTTCGAGACTTCGTAGAGACGAGCTTACATTTTATAAGAAGTTCTGGTTCGAAGTATGTTAGGCTTCTCTAAGTTTTCCTCAAGTTCTATAGAACCATGAGAAAACAAGTTGAACTCGAGACCCGTCGGGTCGGGCTTCAAAGTTCCAGCTCGATCGAATTTCTAAGGTCAATCACCGTATTCCAAGAAACAACATGCCTTACCCATTGAGGAGGTTCAAATAATAAATTTAGTGTACAATTTCGCTACTTGGAAGCGAACATAAAAGCATCGCGCGTTTGTGATCGCCTTTTGCGCAGCAGATCACATGCTTGGATCACCGTTATTTTCTGTGCTGTCATTCGCATGGCTTTTCCCGCCGTCTGCAATACCGACTGACGTGCTGTCTATCTACAAGAAAGTAATCGAGGGGGAATTCTTTTGTTTATTCAACGTTTTTTTGTGTGTGTTTTTGTGGTGATTTTTATCAATATTGTTTTTTTTTTTTTTTTTTTTATTTCAAACGCATTACCGGTTTGAGTTGGGCTAGTTGGTGTCTATGAGGAAACAGCTTGAACATTAAAGACTTACACACAGACAGGACAGGACATACACACAGCTGACTATCAACTATGTAATACTTCTTCCTCCACCTCCTCTTCTTCTTCTTAGACCATTCGAGCATTCCACGATTTGGATATAAGATGCACTTTTTAAGAATTTTTTTTTTTAAAGAACAAAGCATTCATCTATCGCGCTGCACAGCGAAGAAAAAACAATATCTACGGTGTGTTGCGGCTTTAGACCAGTGACTCCTGAGAACAATCATGGGAAGAAGTTCTCAAAACATCCACGGGATACTGATGTCAGTGACTCGAAAGTGAAAGTGTATGGGATTTTCTCGGGCATTGGCACATTTTTTGAAAATCTTAAATATTACTTTTTGTTTATGGAGTATATTTTCTTCTTCTTTTTTCTTTCGTCTATGATTTATTGTTATACATGTACCCCTTATTATGCTTTGTTCTCCTTTAAAAAAATTCTAAAAAGTGCATCTTATCTCCAAATCGTGGAATGCTCGAATCGACTAAGAAGAAGAGGAGGTGGAGGAAGAAGTATTAAATATACTTTGTCTCACCTTAGTATGGACTATTGTTAGCCGCGCGTGCTGAAAGCGCGAGCTAGTCGCTTTGAATGAAGCCGCGGCGGCTGCACGAGCGCTCGTGCAACAAGTGCTCTAGTCAAGGCAGTCAAGGCTGGCCGCTCGCGCTAGCACAGCCCTCGCGGTTAGTCCATGCTAGGGTGAGACGAAGTATAGATGGGGGGGGGGGGGGGGGGGAGGGGGGGGGCTGTATCTACTGTCCTGTCTATGTGTAAGTGTTTAATGTTCGAGCTGTTTCCTCATATTCAACCATTTGCTGAAAATTAGGTTCCTAATTTACCTGTGAATTCTGTAAGAATGTGCTCACCAAGTTTTTACTTTTTTTCTCACCTGGCAAGCGTAACAAGTGCCGGCCTTTTTTGTTTGCAACACTTTTTTCTAAGTATATTTCTAGGCAAACCCACAAGAAACGCATACCTAACCATAGCCTCCTTTATACTCACAAAGCCTGGCAGTTCTACGACGAAGCCATCGAGTGACCGGTCCCCTGTTTGGAGCGCGAGGATCTGGTAGCACAAAGCATTTCTCGGCGAGCCTGGACGTCAGCGCACAGCTTTTGCAGTGATGAGGACCCAAAACATGCTTGGTTTTTAAGTCCGACGACAAAAGAAGCGATAGCGCGGGGAACGCGAGAAGCACGAGAGGACATTTCATCGCTCGGGAGAAGTGTGATTCGGCGTCTCGCCGCAGCGGGGCGCCCGTTACGTGGCTCTCATTCGTTGACTGCCGCTCTACCTTTTCAATTTTGGCGGCCGCTTCTCGTGGCGATCTGCCAGGCTTTGTCAGTATAGAGGAGGCTATGACCTAGTCTATTATGACTGGTCGCTATTACAAAAATATTTTACGGAAGAATTATCAATATAGTATCTCCTCAAACAATTATTTTGTATTTTTCGCACTTGTTTTTTATTCCAAACAGCTTCCGCACACGAAAACAAAAATATGACGTGTAAAATGACAGCATATGACATTGTTTCCACAAGGGCAACGAAAAGTAATTGTTGTCCGTACACAAAATGAAAGTAACTTTTTAATAGACACAAACAATCTTCAGCAAAGCAACCGCGAGCTCACAAGCGTACATTTTTTTCTGCTACAGAAGTGCATCTGATTAGGGGCCGATGTACGCTAGTTGTGTGTGTGTGTGTGTGGGGGGGGGGATGGGTTTAACGACATTCATTAGCTATGTATTTTAAAGTAATGTTAAATTTGTGTTGACATGGGAAGTATTAGGTCAACAAAATAGATGTGGGCAGCTCTCGCCCGTGACGCCAAATCTCTCTGCAAAAACCCCTCTCCTAAACAAAATGCTCCCCCCTCCCCTTTTCCCCAACCCTGACCCATAAATCTGCCCTGCATCTGGCGTGTCGGAGGACATGGTGTTTCTTGCTCGACGGACTTCAGTAATATAAGGAGATACTTTTAACAGAGCAGAATGGGGGTCTGTGTTCTAACTCCTCTCGTTATATATATATTTATATTTCAATTTATATTACTACACTTCAGAAGGAGACGCGTGACCTTTTTCACTGCTCTCTTCGAGTTTTCTCGACCCCTCTTAGCTATATAGTGTTGTTGTCGGATTTTCCCCATTTGAAGAATGCCCCACTAAAAACGCCAGCTGCCATCTTTACAAAAAAAAAAAAAGGGGGGGGGGGGGCAAGTGTTTTATCTGGGCCGGTTTATGAGCCTGTAGAGTGAACTCAGAAAATGCCCATGAGTCTTCCCTTCCTATGCAGAGCGTGCATGAGAGCCGGTCACTGCGATTTATGGAGACATTGACAAGTCCGGCAAAACATTTTAATTAAGAAATGAAGCTTGCAACGTAACACAGGGTATGACATTTTGTATGCTCACGTTATACTTGGGTTCGCAATGCAGACTTTGTTTCTAATGATAATGCAATTAATGAGAAGGTGCAAGCGAGCTGGACTATAATAAGAAAAATAATCCCTGGAAACAGCCACGCAGCCAGGATTTTGTTTCGGGGGGGGGGGGGGGGGGGGAGGGGGGGGGGAGGCCGCCCATGACAAATGCTGTATGAGGGGGAGGGGGAGAGGAGGTCCCAGCAAAATGGAAGATTTCGAGGGGAGGGGGGGGAGGGGGGGGCGGGCCCCATGGGCCCGGGCGCCCTGGCTACGTGCCTGCTTGGAAAAGTCACCTTGCTGTGTTCGGAGATTTGTGTTTGTCCTCTACCCCCCTTGTTCGGCGTCGTTTGCCCCATAGCCATCCCAGTAAATTGCATTTGGACAGTCAGTCACTGCGGCTGATCGCGAAATGTTCTTCAAGAATATATGATATGCGAAATGCACGGCGCCATCTAGTAGGGCGCTGAAGGGCATGCTCCGTCTCACCACTTCATCGCTGGCGAAGGCCAGGAAGCGAAAGCGTTCTGAAGAATCCTTCGCTTCCACAAGCACTCGCGCACAGGAAGCGCTTTCGACAACCAGGCACCGTGCCTTTGACGGCACTCGAAGCCAGATTTCGAGCTGAAGTGTACCTCCGCCATGTTGACGTACATGCGCGTGGAAGAGTCTATAACAACACTAACCTTTAGCTCGCAGGTGTACGTGAGGATCGATGACGGTAAGCTGTATAGGCCTCGATTGTTACCGATAACGCTACGAAATTGACAAACAGCAGAGGACGCTCAGCCTAACAAGATGGCGGCGCACAGAGTGTTGCCAGACGTTTGAACAATTTCGCATATGGTCTATTGCAAAATCCGGCTAAAACTTTAAAAAGAAGCTGAAGAGGTTCTTTAAAATACAAATTATTGATAAACTCTAGAGCATTTTTTTCCCGCGCATCTGAATATCAGGTTCGTTTTCCTCGTAGATGTAACTAAACGCGAGGAAACACGAAAACCTCCAACCAGTCCTTACGTCATACCCACATCTTTCGGCCGCCAAGCTCGTGTCGCTCGTGTGGGCAGCGCGTGTAATTGCTAGCTTGTCTTTCTTTTTTTACCTTTCTGAAAATTGCAAGAGTGCGCGCGCATGTTTGATAGGCGATGAAGATGCGCGAGAGCGGGGATTCTGGAAACTCTGGATATGACGTCACACTCCGGGAAGGAGGAGCTTCAGCGGTACTTTGAAAATGATTTTCTGCAGCCTCCGTGCACCAAATTGCAAATTAATCTCCATATTTGTGATCCTGGCCGGAGCCCAAATGAAGACGATTTAAGTTTACCATTTTTAGACCACCTGAGACTGGATGGAAGAAACACGACGACGTCTCAAAAAAATAATCAAAATACTGCAAAATCACGATAGACATGCAATTCTGTATACAGAATTGCATGTCTATCGTGATTTCGCAGTACTTTGATTTCTTTTTTTTTGAGACGTCGTCGTGTTTCTTTTACCCAGTCTCAGGTGGTCTAAAAAATGGTAAACTTACACCAGCTCGCCTGCGCCCTAACTGTATTTACGATTTAAGTGTTTTTTTTTCTTAAATACTGAACCGCTTATGTTTCTCTTCAAATGACCCTTGAAAAGAAAAAACAATTTTTTTTTCTTTTAAACAGTTTGGTTGGGACACGCTTGTCAAGAAATTAATTCGACGCGAAACCTTATAAAAATACAACGAATCACGTATTTTAAAAACTAAAGTGAAAAAAAAAAAAAAAAGGATTTACTGCAAGATTGGCGGCCCGAGACGCGATTTAGTCGGCAGTCACCTCCTTTCCACTTGTTTTTTCTTCCAGCATTTCGGGCGCGTGGAGGAGGGGTGGATCGATTTGGCCATCTCGTTGAGGTGGACAGAGCGTATGACCATTCCGTGACGTCAGAGACTTTGCGCGCCAAATTTAAAATAAATCTCGCGCCGCCAATATTGCTCTAAAATATTTCTTTCGGGTAAAATTAATTTTTTTTTTACACGCGTGTCCCAATTATACAGACTGTTAAGTTTTTTTTTTTTTTTTTTTTTTTTTCAGGGACCTTTTAAAGCGTACTATACTCCGCGACAACTTTTCTTGGCAATGCAGTGGAAGGTACAGGCCCGCGTCCCCTCTCCCATTTTGAGTGTACGTAGGCTCTCCTCCTCCCCATTTCCGGGGAGAGGAGGAGAGCCCGCGCACACTCAAAATGGGAGAGGGGACGCGGGCCTCTACCTTCCACTGCATTGCCAAGAAAAGTTGTCGCGGAGTATAGACCATACTCGAATAGACCACCCTGGCTCATAAAGTCAGCACATCTGTACTAAAATATTATTTGCATCCCTGATACGCGTAACCGCTACTTCGAATCAGGGACACAAACCTAAAAATATAACGTTTCGGTAACGGTTCCTGTTTCCTTTGATATCGGTTTCGTTTCGGTTTTTTACGTTTTTCATTTCTACGATTTCGGTTACCTGTTACATGTTCCTAAAAAACTTTTTTTTTCGGGTTCTCCAATAATTTGTTTTATTAAAATGCTAAATAGACGTCTCGTAATAAACACTGTAAAGTAGTCCCAGATATCCGACAACCTGACAATATAGAGACTTTTAGTAAACCGTTACCGCGTTCCGCGTACCGCGCTACCTGAGTCTTTGAAACATGCTTTTAGGCTCGCGCCCTGGTGATACCGTGGCCGCGGGGAGCGCTTTTAAAAGCATGCTTCGAAGGCTCCGGTAGTGCGGTACGCGGAACACGGTAACGGTTTGCTAAAAGTACCCATTCGCAATGCCAAGAACTCAAAAACGTCTTAGTACTTCTAATTGGTCAAATGTTGCACACGTTTCTAGCTCCAACACTTGTTCACTACTACTTGCATTATATAGTTTGATACCCAAGCATACATGTTAGCTTCCACTCAGGAATCATCGTATTCTGTATAATAAAAATAAAATAAACATCGCTACTCTTTTTATTTGGCAGCGTTTGTAAACAACCCTCAGAAAGTTCCCACTGGGTGCTGGAAGAACCATTTTGCACCTTGCAGAAGAGTCTTCGGCCACACTGAAGGAAGGAGCATAACTATATAGCCCTGTTCTATATGAAATACTGCTAAGTAGAATAAAGTGATAAAATTGAGATCCGGGCTAGTTGGTGAAAGTCAAACATAATGGAAATGCAATAAAAAGCCCATTTTTATTTCCGGGAAGCGCCAAGCATGTTTGTTTAACCAATCTGTGCAGTAGGGCATGCTAGCACGTGCTTTTATTAACTTTTATCTAGAAGAAAGAGGGATCTGATGCAGCATAAAAGACATCATGCAACGCTCCATTACTATACTCGCATTATATGCACAATATTCATATTTATTACATTATGTTTAATATGAATATTCATGAATGCGAACTCCAACTAGCTATAATAGCTTGGCGTGCTGACCTGAGAAAATGTGATTTCGTTTTTCTGCTAAAACTACAGCACATGTGTTGTCTTTCTCTCATTTGAAGGGACGTTATACCAGAAGCGTCGGATGAAGGGTGAAATGCTAAATCTCCAGAGCGAGCATAAGCTTTTAAGTGTAGCCTCAGGTTTTCTTTTTTTGTTGCAAATGGTTTTACGTTGCTATTATTACAGAACACATTATAAAGACTCGGTTAAAAAAACGACATAAAAAAGCGGTCGACACCAGTCACGTGAACCGTTTGCTAAATTTGATTTAGCAAATTTCGTCGTCTCTATAGGAGAATTTTGCCAAGCAGGGCCAAAACAATCTGCAAATGCCTTTTCCTCTGTCGCTGCAAAATGTCTGGCGATTCTTACGATACTTTGTTCGCCGAGCGTGATCTTGTCAGGCCGTGTCCTTGGGTATAAAGCCAGACCAAACGAAAATGTTGCACCCCATTGAAGAGCGCAGCTGCCCAGGGGGCGCTTATCAAACGATGCTTCTCCGCGAGAGTGCCCCGGGCTCTCCAAACGGGGATTCAGGCCTCAGGACGCCGCCTAATGTATACCGCCGCAGATTGTGACACGAGTCCTGACGCAATCTGTACTCGCGTCGCTCAGTCACAGGGCGTGTTGTGATGCCGGCGTGCACGCTTAATGCTGAGTGAATACTTTAGGTTCGCAGTCCTATTGCGGTGACTCAACTTGCCGGGGATATATACGTATGCTTTTAGGGGAATGACTTCCATCTCTATGTATCTGTTTATCGGTTTTGGAAATGAACGAGTTGGGGGGACAGCTGTAACCTATTATCCAATAAATCTGACCATTTGACTTCATCTCGCTCTCTCCATTAGCCCGCTTGTTAATTGACCATTGACCTAATTTTACCATTGAGTCGATTGACAAGGTCACTCAATGAACCCCCGTCTTTGGGGTGAATATTTGAGGTGAATATTTGAACTGCCATAAGACGTCAATACATGAACGCGTTTACATATACGTACACGCACACACATCCGCGCGAGCGTGCGCGCACACACACAAAAGCTGGCACATGAACATTGACATGACACACGCGTGCAGGAAAAGGCAAAATTATTGATTTAGCCAAGGGTTTAATTTTGTTTCAAGTAGCATGGGTTACGGAGAAACCAGTGCGTTAGCGGATGCCATCATCTCCCTGTCATAACCTGCTGTCGTTATCGTGCATCCTTAGTGGCTTTATGAATGCGCAGCTAATGGTAGTATACAGCGAGCTACTTTTTTATACGAATGCTAGGATACCGGACAGCGTTGTGGTCCTCGCATCTCTATTAATTAGACGCCCCTCTTCAACGTGCATTATATGGAAATACATATTAGGATGTTAACTGATAAGTTATAATGTCAGGCTTTCGCTCCAATTGCTGCCGAGTACGTACTACGTCAACATACCTGGCCACCAACCTCCCAGCTTTCACCATGCATAAACATTCCAAGGACAAATAACGTATACGTTGCGACGCGTTCGCTCACTTAACGTGCAGCCAAACAATCTGGAACACATGTGCGAAGAACTAGCGTAAACCTCACAAAGTTCTCAACATGCGAAATTATTTTTTTTTCTTGCTATTTGTGAGAAACGGACGTGCTTACAGCGCATAAATTCCAAATATGATTTCGTTTAAAAGTCTATATTTGCCACTGCTGGACGACCCACGCGTGTTTCATTTCGTATAAAAGTGGAATTATTTTCTTATAAACTGATTTCCCTGCGATTTTCCGTTCGTTATCGCGGTCTTTAAAGTACAGTGATGTCTCGTTAATGTAGACACCTCTGTTTTTCTAAAATCGTTCATAACTTGAGTTGTTCATAATAACGAGACCAAAATGCGCACGGGTTGCCCCCACTCGTTCCAGGCACGTAGCCAGGGTGGGGGGGGGGGGGGCATAGGATTTAGGCCCCCTCCTAAATCTGCCATTTTTCTGGGTCTCCTCTCCCCCTCCCCCTCATAAAGCATTTTGTCATGAGCGGTACTCCCCCCCCCCCCCCCCCCCCCCCGAATAAAATCCTGGCTACGTGCCTGGTGTCCATATTAACGTGGTCCGCATTAAGGATACATGACTGTATTGCAAGATGGGCAAGTTACACCGAGAATCACGTAATGAACCTCAATTTCACTAGTCCATATTAATCAGCATTTATTATAATTTACAACGCACGATTATTATAGACAGGACTGTAAACGAGGAAATTACATAGCCCCTAACCGGAACTTCTCCGACTACTTTACTATCATCACGTGGCAATCCTGTAACTCGCCATTATTTCTACATGTGCCGGCTGTTTAAATAGATATGACTTCAGGTTGTAATGACACACTGTTAATGATATAATCATGTTATTTTTATGAACGGCCGGTCTGGAATACATTTTCGGGTTCACAAAGTGGCATTTTTGTTTGTCGGCGAACAGTGTCGGTTGTTTACTAGCGAGACGCGACCAGGCCTTACATTTTATAGCGCCTGCGCCAGACATTCTAACACGGGCTTATAGTCATATGCGCGCACGTTCACCGCTTAAGATATGTAATTGAAATCTTAAGAAACGTCGTTTATTAAGTTCGCACTTCTCGCGTTGTTTTTCATTCCTTGGCTTCTTTTTTTTTTTAATTAGTCCTAATTTTATTGGCTTTGGAGTGATGCTCTAAACTCACCACACCGTGCGTTTCGTAAATTGTCAGTGCCGTACAGGAACGTGGGGGATCGCGCGTTCGCGCTAACTGCGCCGCACACTGTATGTGCAACGGGACGCTTTACACTGAATACTCGATCGGGTGGCAATATGCGACGAGCATAGGCAGATAAAACGGCGCGCATGGCGGTGCGCTACGCCTGCTGCTGCGTCGACGGAGTCCCGTTATCGGGATGCTCTCGTGGCCTCGCTAACACGGCGTTATCTGGGCAGCTAACAAGGCTCCGCGGTGGGGATTCCCCTTTCCCCTTGTATGCTCACAGGGACGACGAGACCGGTCGCACACGGCTCGAGTGCACGCCTCGACCGCGATGCTCGCCAAGGGAGGGGGCGACATATGCTGTCCCGGCCGTCGGAGCAAACAGACGCGACTCGAAGGCAGTCGAAAGGGACGCCATGTATGGTCATATATGCGCCCTCTAAAAAACGTCCGCGTGTTCAAGTTTCGTTTTTCTCTTTTTTGCAGAAGACGCATAATACCCGATAACTGAGAAGAATGGGAATATTCCAGCGAGTTACGAAATGCGAAATATATTGAGAAGTGAAATCAGGGAACAATAGCGACTTCTAGGATTGCGTATACGAGCGAAAGCGAGCAGTGTGCGTTTACGTTAGCTTTGCGTGTTCCACACTACGCGCGCGCGAAGCCCCGAACTGCGTCTTGGATTGGCGCATGGCGACGACATGCATGCGCAGTGTGCAGCACAAAACGCTAACGCAAGCTCACAGCGCTTGCGTTTGCTCCTGTGACGCAGTACTAAAGCTCTCTAATAAAGCCAAGGAAACGTGCTGCAGCGCACACCGCATATGTAATCGTGTTCTGAGCTTCGTCGTTCTCTTGTATACTTCTTTTGTTCACAGTGGTAGGTAGCCCGAGTGCTATCTTCTGTAAGAACGGCTGACTGGTCGTCGGTTGAATAAGGTCGGCCACTAATTGTTTCGACAAAGATTTGTACATGATAACTGTCCGGCATCCATTGTTCAAAATCATGCCTTGTACCGTCCTCACCTGCATTCCCGATCATGCCTCGGCAAACCTCACTCATGAGGGCCCTCACTCACCCTCACTCACCCTCATCTTCACAGGTGAGGTGAGGGTGAGTGAGTTTCTGAACCAGGAAAATTCATGAGTGTGAGGGTGAGTGAGGGCCGTGAGGGCGGTGAGGGCCGTGAGCGCGGTGAGGGCCGTGAGGGGGGTGAGGGCCGTGAGAGCCGTGAGGGCGGTGAGGGCCGTGAGGGCCGTGAGGGCGGTGAGGGCCGTGAGGGCTGTGAGGGCGGTGAGGGCCGTGAGGGCCGTGAGGGCGGTGAGGGCCGTGAGGGCGGTGAGGGCCGTGAGGGCGGTGAGGGCCGTCAGGGCCGTGAGGGCGGTGAGGGCGGTGAGGGCCGTGAGTGGCGTGAGGGCTATGATCGCGTGAGGGCCGTGAGGGCGGTGAGGGCCGTGAGGGCGGTGAGGCCGGTGAGTGGCGTGAGGGCTATGATCGCGTGAGCGCCGTGAGGGCGGTGAGGGCCGTGAGGGCGGTGAGGGCCGTGAGTGGCGTGAGGGCTATGATCGCGTGAGGGCCGTGAGGGCCGTGAGGGCCGTGAGGGCGGTGAGGGCGGTGAGGGCCGTGAGTGGCGTGAGGGCCATGATCGCGTGAGGGCCGTGAGGGCCGTGAGGGCGGTGAGGGCGGTGAGGGCCGTGAGTGGCGTGAGGGCTATGATCGCGTGAGGGCCGTGAGGGCGGTGAGGGCCGTGAGGGCGGTGAGGCCGGTGAGTGGCGTGAGGGCTATGATCGCGTGAGCGCCGTGAGGGCGGTGAGGGCCGTGAGGGCGGTGAGGGCCGTGAGTGGCGTGAGGGCTATGATCGCGTGAGGGCCGTGAGGGCCGTGAGGGCCGTGAGGGCGGTGAGGGCCGTCAGGGCCGTGAGGGCGGTGAGGGCGGTGAGGGCCGTGAGTGGCGTGAGGGCTATGATCGCGTGAGGGCCGTGAGGGCGGTGAGGGCCGTGAGGGCGGTGAGGCCGGTGAGTGGCGTGAGGGCTATGATCGCGTGAGCGCCGTGAGGGCGGTGAGGGCCGTGAGGGCGGTGAGGGCCGTGAGTGGCGTGAGGGCTATGATCGCGTGAGGGCCGTGAGGGCCGTGAGGGCCGTGAGGGCGGTGAGGGCGGTGAGGGCCGTGAGTGGCGTGAGGGCCATGATCGCGTGAGGGCCGTGAGGGCCGTGAGGGCGGTGAGGGCGGTGAGGGCCGTGAGTGGCGTGAGGGCTATGATCGCGTGAGGGCCGTGAGGGCGGTGAGGGCCGTGAGGGCGGTGAGGCCGGTGAGTGGCGTGAGGGCTATGATCGCGTGAGCGCCGTGAGGGCGGTGAGGGCCGTGAGGGCGGTGAGGGCCGTGAGTGGCGTGAGGGCTATGATCGCGTGAGGGCCGTGAGGGCCGTGAGGGCCGTGAGGGCGGTGAGGGCGGTGAGGGCCGTGAGTGGCGTGAGGGCTATGATCGCGTGAGGGCCGTGAGGGCGGTGAGGGCCGTGAGGGCGGTGAGGCCGGTGAGTGGCGTGAGGGCTATGAGTGCGTGAGGGCCGTGAGGGCGGTGAGGGCCGTGAGGGCCGTGAGGGCGGTGAGCGGCGTGAGGGCCATGAGTGACTGAGGGGCGTGAGGGCCGTGAGGGCGGTGAGGGGCGTGAGGGCCGTGAGGGGCGTGAGGGCGATGAGTGCGTGAGGGCCGTGAGGTTCAGTGAGGGTGAGTGAAGGGCTGAAGGTGGGTGTGACTGTGAGGGCGAGGGTGAGTGAGGGGCTGAAGGTGAGTGTAGCTGTGAGGGTGAGGGTGAGTGAGGGGCTTAGGTGAGTGTGGCTGTGAGGGTGAGGGTGAGTGAGGGCGACCTAAAATGCCGACCTCTGTTCCCGATATGTCACGCTTTGGCTTCTCTTTTGTCGCGATGCCGCTCGCATAGGAACAATTCTCAGCGTGCTGTGCAGGAAAGCGAATGCACACATTCTTTTCCCCGTTTAAAGCAGGAGTGTCCACTCCTCCCCCTTAGCCGAAACATTTGGAGACCCCTGCTCTTTGAACGTTCAAATTGAGAGGCTGACATCCTCGGGTTTTCGTACGCAAGGACCACTGACAACCCCAACATTGATTTGTTTTCTTAAATATACATATTACTAACGACTGAAAATGATTCTCGGGATCGCCCTAAAAATATCAAGCTTGAGAACTGCGTATTTGAAGAGAGAGAGAGAGAAAGAAAATGTTTTCAGAAAGTTAGCAAAATGGTGCACTCAGTGCTTTTTTGGTTGACAACTTTGAACAGAAAGTGAGTTTCACTTTTTCTCTTCCCCTGTCGTCGTTTATGGGCACGCGTACGTGCCACCCGGCCAACCGCGAGAGTATTTTATGAAACCTTTTCTTCACGTGCAGACAACGCGTCACTTCTCTGTAACTTTTCTTTTTTTTAGCAATGCTAGTCGGTTAAAAACGATTTGTTAAAAGGTAAGAAAAAAAAACGTGTAACAGACCTTGGTGAGCGACGTGAGGGGCGATGCCCCAGTACTACCAGATCTAAAAGTGCAGCGCTATGCAAGTTTTCCAAAAGATGAAGCACATAAGAATGCGTGGTTGGCTACAACCCTCGAAGGACAGCTGCAGGGGTCAGCCTCATGCTCCCTGATCCGTTCTCACTACTTTGTTGAGAAGGACTATATGAGAAAATTCTCAATGTATCCAAATCGTTGGGAGTTGGATTCTGAGTCGACTGAAACGAGCCGCCGTTCCGACGAACTTCCCGGCATCACGTCATATTCAGAGTAGGAAGAAAAGGCAAAGAGACGGATGATGTTTCATCATTAACACTTCCGGGCTTTGGTGTTTTTTTTTATTGTTCGAAGTCAGCAGTGAAGTTACTTTACAGTCGTCCAGAAAAAACATATTTTATGAATGACAATAAATATTATTACAGGGATGCAACTTACGACACCTCTTAACGTTTTCAAAAATTACGTCGCTTACGTCGCAAAGAAAAAAAAAGCGAGGGGAGCTCAAAATGGGAGAGGAGGACACAAACTTTAACGGGCTCTTTCGCGCACCATTTTTTTTTTCTATGATTTTTTTTTTGTGGGTGTGTTTTTCCACAAGCTCTTGAAGCATTTGAGACGGTAAAAAAATATCGATCTCGAAGTTGTCAGTAAATTTTGAGGTCGTTGGAACCTTGATGAAAAAAGTAAAGGGAGAGGAAAAAAGCAAAACGTACTATTGACGACAAAAAAGAAAGTGGTGGTAGTTTTTTCATATATGCAGAATTTCCCACAACCTTAAAAAAGGTAGCGGACAGGTATGGGGTCCCTTTAGTGATGTCAGCCCCCGCAAAAATAGGTCCAATTTGTGCAAAAGTCCTAAATAAGGTAAAGAAATACACACAAAAAAAAACAATTACGTTCACTCTTATTACCCTGTTTTTTTAGTGTCATTTACAGTGCGTTAACGACCGTCTACGAGAATACAATTTTCTCTCTAAAATCCACGGTATGTGCGTCTGTGTGTCGGATAAAGGGGCAGGGGGAAGGGGTTCACCTACCCCTGCACTGTCAAGCCTGTATGTACGTCATCCTTAGAAAACAATAACAACGAGACAATAGGTAGATACCATTAAAAACACACCAGGGAAACCTTCGAAGTATTTAACAGGCCTAGCATGGGCAGCCTCAGTGTCTTTAACGGCAAAGGCTCTTCTGCAATCCTATGCGTATGCAATTGAATCCGCGTTCCTCGCCGTCGCTGCTGATTCTGCCGTTTGTACCTCTTTACGTTTTCCTCCCAATACACGTGAGTGTGCGCGCTCGTCTGTCGTCTACGGATTCTGTGTTCAACCCCAGCCCTGCCCGTTTCGATCTGAATGAGCATCGTAGCGGCCTGCAGTCGTGAGCCACTGCTGCGTGATGCACGTTAAAGACCCAGGTGTACTGCACTGGCTAAATTTCTTGTCTACAATGTTACTTTGTTTCTGGCAGACTAACCTCCCTTGAAACAACTGACGTCTAATTACTGTCGTCTACGTGTTTCTCTCCTCTGTCCCTGTCTTTTAGCGCGCAACTTTAACCATGTTTAATCACTGCCCAACTCGCCCAACTGACCATCTTACTTCCATCTCTAAGATTTCTGAAGATGATTATGTTTCGTGTTTCTTGTCTATACGCGCGTGGTAACAATATTGCAGCGACCACCGTTAGGAGCTTAAGATTACCTATTCATTGGTTTGAGATGAACATCAGATTGAGTCACGAATAAGTATTATACATCTCCTTGAAAATGTGCACGTGACTCGTTAACCCCTTTTGTTTGACTGTAATACAGAACTGCTAAACTGAGATCAGTCGAATCCTCGGAATTGTGTACGTTCCAACTCACTTCTTCTAAACAAGGACGTGCAAATTTGGATGCTGACGTGACGACAGACAAAGAGACATTGACGTTTTCCGGTTATTTTTAACCCATTCAGTTTGGAGGAGAAATAAAGCGAAAGAGCTCTTCTCTGTATTCTCTATATAACTTCGAATGTTTAACCGCGTTATAACGCAAAATCGGCATATTAAGCTTGCATACGCCTTCTTTAGAGACCATTAAGCACGTCGAAGCTTTTCTTGGCGACACATTCATAGCCCCGTTTTGAAATAATAATGATAAGAATAGAATAATCCGTCAGACAGGATCGGACCTCCTCGTCTCGAGTGCGCTTCACTTGCAAGGCAAATGCACTTAAGATAATCGGAGCTCCGACGGCGTGTGCGATTTTGCAAGCACTCGCAGTTCATTGCGGGTCATTTGTCTCCTGAAGTGAGATCGGAGCAGGCTGAGGAAAAAACATTTAAAAGACAGCCTAAATAACTACATTAAGTGTGACTTAGATCATAGATGTAGTGGGTTAGATAGTGTCGTAATTTGAATAAGAATTTTATCAAATAAAAAAAAGAAAAAAAAACGGATTTTTTTATGCGCCTTTGTAGCCACTCTTCCGCTTCAAAAGTAATCACCTTCAGAGGGCAATTTTCTTGAAGTGACTGCGGTGTTCGTTAGTTTCTTACTGTACATTTAATTAAAAACAAAATTATATAAAGCAGGTGAGTTCCGGAAATACAAACAGCGAATACATTCTAAGCATGCCTGATTGACTGATCGATTGTTTCCTTCCCTCCAATACTAAATAAATTCGACAACTCTCTGTCGTGAACGTGCCCCTCAACTGCGCCACCCTTTACTCGGCGTAGCCATCCCATTCAGTGAAGAGCTAAGCGGTATGCACTGTGTGCACAACCAGCGCATGCCACAGAAATGCACTCGAGCGTCTAATTCTGAAAACAGACAACCGACCCCACCACTCGAGGCCACACACGTCAAAGATCCCAGGTCGGCATCTATGAGGGTAATACCGGGCAACGTGTCACTCAGAGCAATAAAACAGAACCCCACAAATAAAAAAGACACACCCGCGTCTTATTGCGTAAATAAACGTCCGTCGACAGAACTTGCCTAAACGTTCCCACAAGTAGCTCGTGTATGCTCATAACGACACCACCCCTCAGCAAACACATCCCCCCCCCCCCCCTGTCCCTCCCCCGCTTGCTCTCCGGGATCGTGTTCTACACTATAGACCCATTCCGTCGCGAGCTCTACTCCACGAGCCCCGGCCGGAGTTCAAACACGCACGGAACCCTCAGCTCCGGCGCCGGGGTCTCCAACCAACACCACCTAAAAGTGAAGGCCTGCGGCCGGCCCATCGCTAAAGGAGCCTCCGATGGTCACCACGTCGACGCCTTTCCCCGCGGGCGAGACGAGCCTCGAGCTCGGTCGGATCCCGCGAGGCAGGGAAGCGGCGTCGCGGCCGCCGCGCGTGGTCGTCAATTATGGCGAGCCCCCCTTTTTGGCTGGAGGGGGGGGGGGCGCAGGGAGGGAAGGGGGGGGGGGGGGGGGGTTCTCCCGCTGATAACGGCCGGCAGGTGAGCGGACAAAGCCGGGCGACGCCATCTGTCCCGACCGATTGTCGTCGGGACCCTCTTCCCGACATCTCATTCTTGCCGGGCGCTGATGAAGCGATCAAAGCGACGCTCTCCCCGGGTGCTCTCTCCTCAATGGGGAAGCGCCTCTCCCGCCTGTCCCCCGGCTCAAAGCGCGGATTAGGGCGCCTCGAGGGAAGAGACGCTTGGGCCCTCCCTCCCCCCAGTTATGCGAATGACCGCCGATGCGCTGTCGCCGATGCTTCCACGCCGCCGCCGAGGGAAGCACGGGAAGGATGAGGACGAAGGGGAGAAAGCTTCTTCCCCTAGCTCGCTCTCTCTCTCTTCTGAAATGGATCTTCAATTGGATTCCGGGGGGGGGGGGGGGGGGGAAGTTTCGTGGCGCGGGACGTCCCGGGGGATAGAGAGATCACACAATACGTGCTGCCATCTCTCTCACTCACTCTCTCCCTGTGTGTCACAGAGTAGCAACAGTTGAGGCCGCCACGTAACGTGACACGAGCTATCGAATACGGTTCCAGTAACGTCGTCGCTTTGTGCCACGGTGTCACTTTAAGCGGGGGAAAAAATTGTAAGCGGGGAAAGGTAACCTGAGTGGTTTCGAAGCGGGTGACATAAAGCGGGACGCAGTTCCAACCCATGTAGGGAGTTAAAGGAGGAGATGCGCCGCGTTCGTCGCTCAATGTCCTCGCGAGGCGAGGCCTTTGCCGGTCATGCGTTTTTACCTGGATCGTGCGTCTCGCTATCGCGCGCCGCTTGCTTGCTGCTGCCGCTGTGACTGAGGAGAAGTTCCCACGGATTCCCGGGGTCTGGTTTAAGTCCCCGGTGCGGTCCGGGATCGGAGAGTGATTCCATCGTCGTTGCGCCGGTCAAAGAGTGCTTCGGAGTTGCGCCGGTAAAAGGATGTTCGACAGGGCCGGATCGGGGAGGGCGCTCTTTCCCTTTCGGGAGTATAGGAAGCCTGCATACAACGTGCGTGCGAAGGCTCCCGATTCGGGAGCGGGGTGACCGGTAGTGACCACTGTGGGTCAGGGTCCTTCCCCCGCTACCTTTCTTCTTCTCTGCGTTTTTGTTTTGTTATGTTTTTTACTCCAAAGTGTGGGATAGGGGCTTAGTCATTGAGTTGCCCGATTCGCTCGTTAGACCGGGCACCCGGTGTGAAACGTTCTTTAGGGTATTCGAAAGGGGGGAAACATGACGGACTGTGACGGGAAATTCTGTCGTTTATGTGGGTAGTTTCATATGCAAAACGCGGGAACAACCGAGATTTTTTTTCCGTATCTTTTTTTGTTGAACATAAAAAGTGGGGATCGAACGTAAATATTTTGAAAGCGGTATTGTTTATTTGTATTTTTGTCTTTCTTTTTTTTTTACGTCACATCATTAAACGCAAAAAAAAATATAACCGATCTTTTGCTTTTTAACCATGGACAATTTATGTGGCAACGTAGTCATGGATAAGGAACACGAAGGCGTTGTTGCATTTTTAGAAAACCAGCCCTTCGCATGCACACTCTAGTTCCTTCTCGTGAACTACTCGCTTAGGCAGACAGAGACATTATAATAATAATAATGCCTTTATTTTTCATCCGGGCGATGTGGGAGGTTGGGGAAAAAAAGCTGAATGAATCAGCTTGACGAGCTCCCTCCTCCCCAGAAATTATACAATGTAGAAAATAAAAATAAAGCAGCCAGTACAGCACATCGCGCAGAAACACTTTGTATAAATCATACCAACAAGCTTTTTTTTTTTTTTTTATGAGATTCTCTTTAAACATTTCACAACCATAACATTGCGATACTCACAACTTCACACTCGTGTTAGAAAAGAAAAACTTCAGATCTTTTTTTGATGTAGATTCTAGTTGTATGTCGCAATTATTACAGAAATTAAGCAATTCTGGGAGTTTGCGTTGCATCATTTGTTCTCCATAACTCGTTTTACACGCATAAATGTTCCATATGTCGATGCTACGTGTGGGATATGTGATTGTTTTTTTACATAAACAAGCTAACTGAGTAAGAAAATTCATGTTGTTTTTTGCTTCCTGTTTATAGGTTATACTTAAACGAAATGCATACATATTATGAATGTTCATTATGCCATGTTTTTCAAAAAGCGGTGCAGAAGGGTGATCATACGGAACGTTATCGATATTTCTTAGCATTTTCTTCTGCAGTAAATAAACCTTCTGCAAATTTTGGAGGGTCGTGTTTCCCCATACTAGATGACAATAATTTATATGCGAATAACATAATGTGTTATGATATTCAATGCCCACCCACTCCGTCCAGCTTCACTATGAACGAGTGTTGCACCGGCTATCACTCGCGTATTCAGCCCCGCGCGATTCACATTAAATGATCCAGATGGCCAGTCGCACTACACTGAGGGAAGTGAGCCACAGTAAGACTAACTTCTTGCACGTGCCAACACCCCTAGGACCCATTTTAGTTTTCGACGAGGGACATTGATAACAATAAATATTGCCACTCAGTAGATCCGACCAGGACCGCCTTCTGTGGCACTGCCCCCCTAACCCGGCAGAACCACACCATTACACCCGGGAGTGGCTGGGTTTTTCGGTCAGCCTCCAACATCAACAAGGCCCTCAACGGCTGCCTGGAGCGAGGACGCCGATTCATCTTTTAAATAAAGTTGATATCTATCTATCTATGTATTTATCTACCTACCAAATAAGCAACGTATGTTAAATATATATAATTTGTTTTATTGTAAGCGTCCACGGACTCACGTATGAGAAGACTGAATGATCAAGTCGTCGTGCTCTGCGCGCTCCAACTTACAAATTAAAAACACTCCACGAAGTTTCGAGAATTGCAAGTTTGTGCGCTTTCTCATCCGGGAACGTTTTTTGACAATCATTTATTGCCTCGTATCTCTCTCGAATAAACAGCGCTACGACGCATAAAAATGCACAAATCTCTTTTTTTTTTTTTTTTTTTCGGTGCGGTACAGAAGCGACACCAACTGCCACGGACCCACGAGGCGCCGTCCCTTTCCGGCAAGCGATCTCCTTCGCAACACGTGCGTGTCGGGCGGGGAAGCTCACTTTGTCTTGGCGGCGCTCCTCTTTCCGCCGACACAAATAAACCTCTGTCGCGCTCGTTCAAATTCCTGACGGACCGTCCCTGCCGCTGTCCGCCGGACACACAGAGAGGGGTACATCTCTTTCCCCGACCCCACAAATAAAAGAGGGGACGGGGAACATCGCCATACCTCCCTACAAGCCGCCCCCCCCCCCCCCCTTTTTCTCTTCTTCTAAACAGAAAATATAAATAAACAGACGAAGGGTCAGGACATTTCGGCCAGTGTCCGCGCGGCGCATCGGCTCTCGCGGCAGAGTGAGTCGTCGGGCATTTCTCGCGGCGGCCATTGTGAGCGACTCCGGCCGGCGACACTTTCGAGCGAACGCCTCCGGAGCCAGGCTCCCTTTGTGCTCGGGCGCGGGGACGGGGAGCGCCGATCTGCGGCCACAATGGGCCGGCTTCGTCCACAATGCCGGCGGCAGGGCAATCCTTTGCGCGAGACGACACAGGCCGCACCGCGGGCGGCGAAGCCGCTTCCGACCGAGCGCCTCGCACTAAAGCCACACCAGATAGCTCTCCTTGGGAGTCGGAGGAGCCCTCGTTGTGCCGCGGCCGCATTGTGCGGAGGCGCTACCTTTGCTGCGCTGCTGCTGCACGCGGCAAGTGCTTCTTCCGTCCTCGCAGAAGGGGGGCCTCCTCGGAAGATCGGCGCTGTGATGCAGCGCGCCGACTTCCGCTCCCTCCACCGACGGCCTCCCCTCTTCTCTCTTCGTCTGAGCGGCACGACTTCTCCTTGCCCCCTCCCGGCGGTGGTCGTCGTTTGTCCGCATTGTCATGATCGTCCCCCGACTAGACCGCGCGTCATTCCCCGTCCCATTTTTTTTTTCTCTCTTTCGTTTTCGTTTTTGATTCCCTCACCCCGAAGGAGAAGTAATGTGGTCCAGGCTAACCTTTTCGCGTCTCCCGTGGTGATTCTTCCACTGTACCCGCACTCCCTTTTTAACGTGGCCATCTTTTCTATCTCTTTCTTCCACCTTTGTGCGTGTCGCCGTGTCCCTCTCGGTTTCCCCGGTGCTGCTGCCGCTGTTTGTAGTCCCGATGGAGCCGTGTTGTTTGCCCTGACAGCCCCTTCAGCGATGCTGAGCGACTCGCGGCGGCGTCTCTCCTAAACCTGCTCCGTCGCGTTTTACCGTGTCCTTTCTTCACGTACCGGCAGGGGACAAAAACAGAATATCTCGAGTTTGGGGGGTTGAGGGAGACGGGGAAGATGAATGTGGCGTCTTTATCAACTTAGACCCGTGTAAATTACGGCACTCCCCACAAAAAGGAACGCGGTTGTGATGCCTTCATTAGTACACGCGAGGAAAACGCTGCTCTCTCTCTCTCTCTTTCTAAGCCCCTCTCTCTTTAATGTTTCTGGTGTTTACTTTTTAAAGCTTTGCAAGAGCGTTCACTTCCGTAAGTCTAACTCACAAATGTATATATGAGTGTGATCAACATGCCTTGCAATCGTTTCTAACCACCTGCGACGAGAGAACGCACTGGTACCACTTATAAGGTAGGAGCACTTCCGGCTTGCCAAAAGCTAGCCAAAGCCGGAATCTAAACACGTTACATGAGCCGCATCCAGAAAGCAAGTACCGTTCGTGCATAAGCCCCGCGATAATATTCACTTATGACTCGCGCATATGTAGTTGCATTCCCTCACCTATTAGTCACACCCTCTTACGTGATCCTGTCAAAATATATTTTGTGTTACTCTTAGGTGTATGCATTGCATTTATCCTGTTTAAGTCAATAGGACGGCCCGCCGACTCCGAAGTCCGGCTTGTGACGACACTTTAAAATGGGACAAATGCCAGCTCATGCAGATAATAAAACATCCGTTGACAATTGTAACGTGATAAACTAATAGACTGCACGCAATTAGCAAAGTAATGGTGCAGAAATAGGTTCGAATGTTTAATACAGCGCGAGCGACAGAGCGCGCATGATCTATTCCGGAGAACCAGGCCGTCTCTGGTATGGGGCGATTTGGTGAAGGAAGTGAATAAAGAGCTTCCCAGAGAACCGACGTTTTAGCACAGATCGTGTTTACGGCTATAGATTTCATGCGAAAAGTGTCACGCTTCCAGTGTGGCAAAAAGCATTCCACACATGCCAAGGCAACAAAGGCGTAGTATAGGCAATTCATAAGCATTCAAAGAGGAGGTATTCTTGGCATAATTAACCACATGTACTCGTACTTAGACCTAATTAATTCTAACAAGCGAGATTTACCAAACGGAACGGCGGGAATCAAACCCGTAAAGTGTAGTGCGAATTTTGACGCCTTTGCTCGTCGCAACTGGAGTGGGACCAAGTATGATGAAGCTGCCTGCGCGAACACGCGACCGTCGGCGCCCGAAGCTGGCTCCCGAATGACGAAGCGTGGCTCCCCACGTGATGCCTCAACGTCACGTAGCAGATTATGACACACCAACAAATAACGCAGCCTTGCTTATGACGTCACGACTTGGAACAGCAGCCAATATAGTATTCATCCTCGTGATTACTTCAATCACCCTGAAAAACCTCTCGCAATCCAAGACTCCAAAGGACGCACGGCGCTACACGCGACCTCGGAAGAGGCAGCACTCAGATATTGCACTATACATTCTTCTTCGCTCATTTGCATTAGACAGCGCGCGTTCAGCACCAAATCCTCCCCGAGTGGTTTCAAAAAAAAAAAAAAAAAAAAAAACGTCGGAGAAAACGCACGCGCATCGCGCTGTCGACGCTTTTGCGCTGCGGCCGAAGGAGAGGGCAGCAGCCGACGAACCGAGATACCGGATTTGCCAAGGTTGCAGGGACGGCTGTCTTCGCTCTCTCGATAGGTTTACACGACGATAGACGGCGGGAGACACCCCTCCCAATTCAAAGGGTGAAAACTTCGAGGCTCTGCGCGTCCAGCCGTTCCAACTGTAGGCAAAAGCTGTCGGCGCCAATGCCATTTGATTTCGGGGAGTAAACTGTATTCCCTAGTAAACTATTTTGCAGAACACACGGAAACTTCTAATTAAAGCGTACTCCTCACACACCCCGCTCCCGAATAAATTTAATATTGTCTCGATTATTCTAATAAACCCGATGAGCACATGAGTGTGTCGCACTTGTAACGGATCCAAAACTACCCAAAGCTCCACGTAACCAAGCATAACTTACCTTAACGCACGCGCATGACACCTTTTGTGCTGCCTGAAGCATCAGAATGATCGAGACAAATATTTTTATTACTTTTATTGTGCTGTATTGCAGTGCGCTGTATTGTATTGTGTTATACTTTATGGTGTAGTATTCTGCCATAAAGAAAGAGAATGAGCGCGTGAATTCCGCAAAACGGCAGTGTCCCCACACAAGGGCAACGAACCTCGCGCTACCTAAACAAAAACAAAAAGCAATTGAGAGAAACTGGTATTTCTGGTTTCAGAGGCGCAGAGAATAACACTAAGATAAAAGAAAAAGGTACTAAAAGAGACGTGGACAACAGTCGATGAAGGCAGTCGATGATGTATTCACGCTGTTCACCGAGAACTCGAAGCCCTTAAATATGAGCACGGCTCGTCCAGTCGTTCTCATCTCACGGCTCCACTGCAACTCCGCGACCCACCGGCAGTTTCGCGACAATTGTTTTTCCAACATCAAAGTCCAGTATAGTCGGAGACAACTGGGGGCGCCGCAGACATCCCACAAGTGTCGCCCTCGATCGCGAAACACCCCCACCGAGCCTTCATCTGACAGACGCGGCATCAGCCGAGCAGCGCGGCTTCTTCCCAGGGTGCCGAATCCGCGCCTGGGTCTCGTCACGAGGCTCCGACCTCCGGAAACCTTTCCCCAGGGAGCCACCGCGCCGGTGGGGGGTGAGCGCCCGAGCCGCAACAGGCGACCCGAAGAGTTCGGGGCACTCCGCGACGCGGAGGAACCCCCACCGCCTGCTGTCCTTGCATCCATGGGACCGCGCCATTCGCCGATATGGAACGCGCGGCCGTGCACTTGACTGCTGCCGGATCGTGTGTGCCGCTGCTCGGGAGCGTGTTCCTTCCTACACTCGGTTTCATCGTACCCTGGCAAACGGCGAAGGCTGTGGCTCCAGTTAGCCAATCAGCGCGGCGGAGTGAAGCACGGGGGCAACGTATCGTCGGAGCGCTCACCTCCCGCGGAGAGCTATCACGTGCTTCGTTCCGTCGCTCTGATTGGGGCTCGAGAGGCTGCATAGCGTTCGCTCCTTCGCCAAATTGTGGCGAAACGGAGCTGCGGGATGTCCCCCGATTGCAGCCAGTGGTGATGGCTCCATGCGCGCGGGGAGCGAAGGGTGCGTCGGACGGGAACTCGCGGATAAGATGAGGAAAAAGACCCGCAGCGCGCTGCGTGCTGCTCGCGCGGAGGTGAACGGCCCGGACTGTGGCGGGTGGTCTGTCTTTGTCGTGGCAGGGTTTAAAATGTCCCGATATCTTATTTTCGTGGCCCTTTTGTCATCTGGGAACGGGCTCGAAGTTTGCTGAGCAGCGCGGGTGTATCATCTATCATAAACTTGACTGGTTTCTTGAACCTTATATATCGATGCACCGGAGCCATCAAACAACTAAAGTGGATCGAGTCGCGCGATGAGACGATATAAAGAGATGTATTAAATAAAAGGCGGCAAGTGGCACAAAAAGGTAATGGACACCAATAGCGGCCGAAATGGTGTATTGTGCGGTAAATAGCTGACCGAAAACAAAAAGGGAAGCATTTTCGTCCTTATACGGTTCTGGCACTGTCTGGGTACACAACGGCCGCCGGTATAAAAAAAAAGAAAACAACTGCAGTCTTCAATTTACGGGTGCGAAACACTAAATAATCGTCACTTCGGAGCTTCACCCGTCACATGCCCTGCACAAAAACCGATATCGTACAATACATCAGCCGAGGTTTATACGCGTATTCATGACACCACAAACGCTCAAGGCGCCAGTAACAAGCAGGGCATGTATCTTGCGATGTCGGTTTCCTCCCAGGGAAACCGAAACTAAAAATTTTTTGGGAAAAAGCATTAGTTTAATTTAATTTAACTCAATTATGTTCAGCTGAATCGAATAAGAGCTTCGATATCCGACTTCCCAACGTACGACCTGACAAAAGGTTTACAAATATTCGCGCGACGCAGTAAATAAATCGTCCGGCTCACAGCGGTCAGCAAAACAAATCACATGGGTTTTAGGTTGCAAGGGGCTAGCACGAATCTCAATTGTCTGTCGGGATGTGGAACCACTGAAAAAATATTACAACGGTTAAACCAGCTGAACTACGAAAATAGGGAAAAAGGAGTAAAGACAAGCGATCGCTGGACTACCAACTATTTAATAATGATCCTTCGTTTTCCTCTCTTTGTCTACTGGCGTTGCGGCTACCCTTCTCGGAACTTATTCCATCATTTTAAGGTTCTTCCTCTATTAATGTCTTCCCTTTCTTCCTACTTGATCTTTCTGTGCCATCTCGGATACTGGTTTTCCGAAGGAATCTTTTTTCGCTTTCCTGTAGGATAATAGATGGTGAACTAACGCAGTTTCCTTCTTTATCTTCTATGGCCAAGGCCTCAAGTATTTCGCGGGTGAGCTGGTCTTCGTGGTGAGCTAAGATGGTTCCCATTTCGAGCTTGGAAGGAAGGCCTCAAGTATTTCGCGAGCGAGCTGGTCTTTGTGGTGAGCTAAGATGGTCCCCATTTCGAGCTTGGAAGGAAGGCCTCAAGTATTTCGCGAGCGAGCTGGTCTTTGTGGTGAGCTAAGATGGTTCCCATTTCGAGCTTGGAAGGAAGGAAGAAAATTAAGAAATTAATAGAAGAGCAACAACATTAAATGATGAAATAAGTTCCGAGAAGGTAGCCACAACGCCAGTAGACAAAGAGAGGAAAACGAAGGATCATTTTTAATTAGCTGCTAGTCCAGCGATAGCTTGTTTTTACTCTTTTCTCTCTATTTTCGTAGTTCAGCTGGTTTAACCGTTGTAATATGTACCACCAACTAGCTCAGCCTCTACCCCCCGTCACTGAAGCGGGTGTTGACGAGCCTCTACAAAAGCCTATGTTGGGGGAAGGGCGCAGTAACACCTAAAATGGCAATAACCTGTCCTGCGGTGGTAATGATGAAATGAAGTAAACGGCATAAGAGGAAACTAAAAGAGAAGGTCGGTTATGGCGGCGCACATGCACAGTTCCTGCAAAGCGTTTAACCTCGTAATTAAGTATACACGTTATGCTTCCAACGTTCCTCGTCAGGGGGCTTCAGAAAGAAGACCGACATCATCATTGCTCGCGACCTAGGTAAACACATTACAGATTGCACATTGAGGCTCCATATCTAAGTGAACAGACGTGAAGGTTGAACGCTGAATAGCAAGTCGATGCTCTAGAAAAGTACAGCCTCGTACGAGAAAGATAGCTTAATGCCCGAACATCAAGTGATTTGTTTTTAATCTACGCTCACAAGAGTTACGTAAATCCCGGAGATTACAGCCTCGTCTGGGGCTGCAAATTCACTTGCTTCAGAAATAAATAAATGGCGAGATCTATCTTTAATGCGCCCTATGACTCACAATGCCCATGTTTAACAATCTCCAAATTTTAAAAATCCCTACCATATATGATTATAACTATGCATCAATATTACGCATTAGCAAAGAAAAATAACTAATTTTAAACAAATTATCAACTTTAAAACAAAATCCCTGTTAACCTTGGCCATTGCAAATAATATAGAGTGTTCCCACGTGCAGATCTAACTATGGACAGCAAATGCGTCGACATCTAGTTCATCGGCTTTTAAATCACCTTTGAAACTGTAACTGCAAAAATAACATTTCTAAAAAAAAAAAGTGAAAACCGTTCACAACTCCCTGTAACACCGAATTAGAGCGCAGCTCTTGAGGAGGAGGAGGGAAGGGTACTTGGGGGGGAGGGGGGTCACGTAACCTCGAGGAGGGGGTCACTTGACCTCAGTGGGGAGTCACGTGACCTCGGGGGGGGGGGGAGTTAAGGTGACCCCCCTCCCCAAAGTTACTGAAGGTACCCGAGGTACCGAAGGAACCCGAGGTCCTCCCGAGGTCCTCCCGTGGTCCTCTTGAGGTCCTCGGGGGGGGGGGGGGGGGGGGAGGCTTGAGGTTACGCCGACGCCGACGCCGCTCAAGCCGAAAACAAACGCCTAAATGCTGCGCTCTAAAAAAAAAAAAAGTTTAAGTATTTATTTTTTACTGTTACTTCAATGACCGTATAAACTAGCATTTTTGTGGCCGTCTTATGTTGTTTTCATCCATTATATAAACTGTTTGCTCTCCAACTGCCTATCGGTTGAAGGAGTCGTCAAGCTTCATTTTGCAAGCTTTTTTTCCCCTCCTGCCCCACCATTTGTACAAATGGAAAATTATAATATTTATAGTTACATGACGCCAATTCGCCGTGTATAGTTAGAAATAACAGAACGCTGAGACCTATGCATAAACTTAGGATTAAAATAAAATGGAGTAAAACATTAAGTGAGCGCAAACACGGCAGGAGTGATTGCAAAGGAACAAGAAGGAAGAACGCAGAAATCGAGGAGCAAGAAGGCAGAGCGTATAGAGAGAATCAGATTTAACCGATTATCGACACGTTACATGATCCTTTTGATTTGGGTGTTTTTCACCCGCACACGGTGAAAACTTCTGACGCTTCGCTTTCAGCGTCGTAAAAATGCGAGGAAGACAGAGGAATCAAATTGCTGACGTCACACGCACAAAAAGATAAACCTCGTCTGAGTTTGAGAGCTCTAGCTGAGTCGACCCCTTGGTGGTATCTTGAGCTCGGCTTTCCACGACGTTGAAATTTCACCAGCTCGACCGTATATAGATTTTCCGGCTATTTCTAACGTTCAGTTCGACCGCCCTCCACACAAGTCCACTCGTCGTCAAGAGTCTGGCGTGGATCAGGAGGCGAGCAGGCAGGCCGCACGTTGTTATACACTCCCGCTCTGTTTCGCTGTACCTGCTCGCCATTTCGAGCTTTCCCGTCGCCCCCATCATCCTATTCCTGCCGATGCGAAACGCCCCAAACACGGAGCCTCGTGAACGACTTCCGGACCAGCGAAAAGGGTCCCCGCAGCTGAATCCGCAGAAAAGAGAGAGGGGAGAGGGAAGGCCCAACTGACACCCAGACCACTCGCCCCGACCCATGCTCCTTTCGAGCTGACAGTCCGGTGGAGAGTTAACACGCTTGCCGGTCCAATCAATCCCCTCCTTTTTATCACGTGACCTCTCCTTCGCGCCCATGGACCTTGCCAGCGCCTATCATGGAGGCAAAAAATGCCGAGCACTGGGTTGTGGACGAACGCGCGGCGTATATCTAGGTACATGTATATAATTATACATGTACCTAGATTATATAAAGGATTATAAATCCTTTATATAATGTTTCTTCAGCAGTTACTCCCACCTTGTGTAATGCCAGCAATGGCCTTTAAGGTTTAATAAATGATGATGATGACATGTGTATAGCTCGATGAATTTTTCACTGTGTTCTTACTTCAGAACTGATGTTCCTATATCCTACGTTCCCTCCATGTCCGAGTTTATAAGTAACCGGTCCCGAAATTGAGGAACAAATTCTTCGCATCATAGGATAAACGTTGAATTGAATTGATATTGCGGAGAAAAGAGTTCCTGCGCGCGCAGCAATCACGTGACAAGAGGTAAACGTACAGTTGGTCCAGGAAGCACGTGGCTTCCAGCGCACTGTCGGATTAGGGGTGGACGGAGTCTGGGCCTCGACCCACGGCTCGTAGAGCCCGGGGTTTCCTGGCCGGTCGGGAAGAAGCGGGGCGGGCGGCGGCCCCCATCGATTGGGCGCCGATCGAAGTGCATCGCGCATGCCGCGGACGCCCTCCTTCCGGCGGACATCGAGCCCGGGGCGGAAATTAATGCGCTTCCGGCCGCCCTCGTTGGAGCCCGGCTCGCGCGGCGGCGGATGGCCCGATGACCGGCAGCGGCGATGAACGGCCACGACGACGGGGCTTCGTCTGCCGTTGCCAGGGGACACCGATGTCCGATGGACTGTCGCACTCGGGGGTATACACCGAGGGGGCACTCATTGATAGGGACATAATCGATCGCTTCTCGACTCGTTCGAGGGAAACAAAGTGCACCCGCGTTTTGGACGATTTCTACATGGCAGCAGTCGGTGTCCGCCGGAGTCACGCCGCAATAGGCTCCGTCCGGCCTTCGGAGAGATTTGCCAAGTCCCGTCGCATTCCATCCTTTACAGCTTTCAGCAGTCATTTGTATACCCTGTTATCGCTGATTAATACATTTTTATAATTATAATGCAATTAAATGCAAAGGTGCAAGCGAGCTGGACAAGAATGTCGAAAATAGTCCCTGGAGAAGAATAACAAGAGGGACAAAGGACGATGGGGGTTATTCATATCTGGTTCATTACGCGAGCAGTGATGAGGTAATCTATGGTTCGTTAAAGGCAGCAACGCCGACAGAATTTCTGCGCTGGAAAATCAATTTCAGCACGCGCTATAAGCGACAGTGCATGCCGCACTGTTGGACAACGCAGTTGACCTGTCGTATCACTTGCGATTCCTGATATAAGCACAATGTCTGCGGGTAAGATGGAAAATGTTTCCTAGAAACTAATATAGGAACATGTTTGAACACAATATTAAATCGATATCTGCGCCCAAATGCATTTCTGTGCATTTTATACACTTCCATAAACGGCTACTCTTGCGCATGCAGCGTGTTCCCAAGAACTCACAATTACGCAAGAATGCCTACCCATCTGCTTTGGTGTTGTAAGTTATGCCAATCTCGCCGACAGACATTGCTGAGTACCGACTCAAAGATAGACTCACCCGAGTTAAACGCGAAACCTGATTTGAATATATTGTTTACGACATTTCAATGTTCGTCGCCCTTGTATACTACATTGAGGATCGCCTCAACGTTCATGACCGCCCATCGTGTACTCAGGTGACAAAGAAGCTATAGTAACCACCATTTTTTAATGAGCATGTTAATCGCGTTATAAATACTTCTGTGTTCCGCCCCGGAAGCCTGTCTATCCAAAAACATATAAGACGGCTTAAAGCTCCAGACAGTTTCTGGATACCGACCTTTGTATATGATGTATTAGGGGTACGACCCCAGCTTTACGGGTGCTTGTTCGGGGGCGGCGAAGAAAGGCTCACCGGGGGAAAGCTCACCGGAGAAAAGCTCACCGCAATACCGACAGGTGCGGAAAAAAGCTCACCGGCCTTCGAGCGGATGCAAAAAAAAGCTCACCGATTTTTTTTTTTTTTTTGAACTTGACGGGTTCTGCGTTAGACGTGGCCATTTAACACAATTCGCATTCGTCACCTGATTAAAAATATGACCTCTTCTTTTTGTAATATTCTTGAAGTTCATTGGCCCATGTTTACAAATTCCTGAGAGATTAGTAATCACCCATTCTGTTCATTAATGAAGCCACAAGTATAAAATCAGAACATCGCACACCGGTAAAAAAGACAACAATTTATTGACAACTGACAGTGCGCTGTCGGCAGCTCTTTCAGATAAAGAGGCTTGTTCTTTGCGAGCTAATATGAAAAGCGGTGTGGTGAACCGTTTTAGCTCCAAATATTGTGTGGTGCCTAATAAATAAGTAGGTGTTTGTTGATGTAATCAGTGTCGGCTGTGCTGTTTTCTTTTAGCGAGTTCGTTTCACGGCACTCGTGCCCACGCGTGCCCACTCGCAGCGTGGAACGGGTTCGTTTCGGCCGGCACTCCACGAGTGGTTGCACTCTCCGAGTTCGTTTCAGCGCTGACACCCCACGCGTGCATGCACTCGCTGCACCGAGAAAATCGGGAGTGCGCCAAAATGTAATCCCGTCATGCCTCGCTCCGGTGGGGCCGGCGAGGAGCGGGAGCAGACGACGAGGGTTCGTCTGCTACGATGTGTCGCGGAACCGAACGGAAAAAAAAGTAGATTTTCTGATAGAAATCGCGTCCCGCGGGCAACGAAATCAAACGCGAGCTTGAATTGTGAGCGTCTGCTATTTCCCGAAGAAAGCAATTGACAACCCGTGATTTATTTGCAGGTTTTAAATCGCTCTGTTGCCGTACAAACGCTGAAATATACCAGCGTGTAAAGAAATGCTCAAAACAAACATAACAGCGGCCCCCGAGATGTCTATCACCATCCGTGTGCGGGTGAAAAATTTAACATTTGTCGACAAAACTCCCCCAGCAGAAACCTCTGACTACCCAATAAGCATCAGAGAAAGCTAAAGATGGTAACTTTACCCGAGGATTGGGCAACATCATCATGTTTAACATTTACCTACGTCAGACAGCTTGCCCCGTCGTATTTTGTTCGAGAAAGCTCTCGTTCTCGACGCCCTCACCAAGGCTAATACCTGATCCACCTATAATGACGATCCAAATCGAAAGTCCCAGTTTTGCTGGATATTCCAACAGGCTAGTTTTAAGCCGTATCCTTTCAGTGGTTCACGCATAATACCATGCTCAAACGGATCAAGCCTCTGCTCGGACAGCATCATCAGTTTTCTTCAGTGTAAACGGTTATAAGAATAACCAGCTGCTTTGTAGACAGCTGGTTGCGGAAATTTACGCCGTCTGTAACTACCTCTACGGCAGCCGAGCTGCTTGAAGTCATCGCAACTATAAACTACAGGTTGCAGCGACCAACGTTCGTAAATAAACGTTGGTAGCGACTGCATTCACGCATTCCCACGCATCACTCCGAACAGAAAGACGCTAGTTTCGGTTTGAAGTCGGTGCCTTTTCTACAACATAGATGGCGGCAGCATCAGCCTTCTGCACTCGGTGCATTTGGCGAGTTCGTTTGAGTCCAGTTTTCCGTGCAACACTCTGTGAGTGTTGCACGGAATGCATCGCGCAATCTGGGAGAGAACTCGAACGGTGCCAGTGTGTGTGAAACGAACTCGCTATTTCTGTTACTTTCACTAATAATACTTTGTGTTGG
The DNA here is from genome assembly GCF_016920785.2 of Ixodes scapularis. NCBI lineage: Eukaryota > Metazoa > Arthropoda > Arachnida > Ixodida > Ixodidae > Ixodes > Ixodes scapularis. The sequence continues at coordinate 78,658,874 of NW_024609846.1, read as the reverse complement.
GAGAACAGCCTCGTCCTGTCGTGTTTGTTATGTTCACTCCGTCGTCGTCGTTTGGGCAGTTTTCATCATGTATAACGTTTACCAACTCTCCCTATTCGCTACCTTACAGAAGACTAGATCTTATATAGGTCACGAGTCACAACGGTGCCAGTGTGCAGCTCTGAAAGTCATGGGTGGCTCACCGTAGAAGGACACTCTCACACAAAGTCACCGTGCGAAAACACCAGCACTAACGACTAAAAAACGTGCATGTCCGTGGAAGAAAGAAGCCTCGATGTCCTGCTGACTGTTTTATCCTGTTTTCAAAGGTTAACAAAAGCTTCAAAGAGAATTTCAGGCACGGCGTTGTTCCGCGTGCCCTTTTGGATTTTCGGCAATTACGGTTTTGATTTTTGGGTTTTAGGCAGACATTATTGAGTTTTAGTTTTCCGTTTAGGCTTTCGTTCCCTAGAGAGTAAGCCACAGAAAACACTCACCCGCAATTATTAATTGGGGAGCAATATACCCAATACGCTTTACAAATATTACAAAAAAAAACTTTTTTTAAAAGCTGACGAATTTTAATTATAACAAATTGATATATGTTACGCATGATCCAACAGCCTCCATATCAAAAGAAGAACAAAAAAAAAATCAGTGAGCTTTTCTTCGGCTATCTTCAAAGTTTGCATGTTACCTGTATCAAAGTGCATCGCATCGTGCCATGTGCACTCAAAACGGAATCCCGTGGAAACTGGATAAAATAGTTGGCGAAGGGTTGAGGATAGCGCAGTCTGGGACTGGTAATGTGGCGGCCGGGCGGATACATCTGAGCCTCGCTGTATTTAAACGGTTCATCCGGGGTATTTAGACCAAAGGTCAAAGCGCGATCCGCTACTCCACAAACTCGGCCAGTTCGAGCTCGCCTACGACGAGACAGGTCACGCCATCTAGATTCAGCTCAGGCAATCTTTGTCCACGAGCGTCCGCCGTTCTGCCTACGATCCGTTTCCGCCGTTTCCGCAGTACTTTATCGACGGGTTTTCGACTAGTCCGAATAGTGATTCAGTTACAGTAATAGCTGTAACTGCATTACCTCTTAGCGATTCAATTGCCTTTTACTCTAACTTAATTATTTCTTAGTAATTCGTAGGAATAATTCACCGATTCTGAATAAAGAAATAGCAATTATAGCTGTAACGTTTACAGCTATAATTACCACTACTAGTTTCTTGTGAATTTGTCGCGTTGCAGCACTGTTGGCAAAAAACAAGATGGAAAGCCATCCTTTTTTCTTTTTTGTAAGTTCAATATTTTTTTTTTACTTACATCAGATTAATTTTGTTTAAATCGCTGTGACTATGAAATGGGGATTCTATATTACTAGACGTATTTTTAAACATGGCAGATTGATTGGTCAATGCGCCTTTTCGCTGAAAACAACACGGATGAAAGAATTACGGTAAGTTTAAAGTACAGTCTAATTAACAACTTTTTTTGTTATAAGCCCCGCCATTCCAGAACAAAAGTTTATTGGCTTGCAGTACGACTTTACGTAACTGACGAAAAAAAGTGGAAAGTAGAAAAAAAATATAGAAGCTCTAGTCTCTTTAGAAAAACACAGCCTTTTGCTCTTCTTGCTCAGCAGATATAAATATTTATCGCCTAATGATCGCTTAAATACAAAACAAATGCCCATAGAAAGGGTAAAATGATAAACAAACGGTAAATGATAAAAAATAGTTTCAGGATTATTTCTCGCCAGAAAAGTTTGATTTAAATCATCGGGGTAAAACAGTTGTGATTCAAATAATGATTTAAATCACGACCTAAATCATTCTGATTTTTATTCTCCACCCTGGAAAAAATACACACAGCATCTGTCTCACTGCTTTTGCGTCAAATCGTGGAGCCTTTGCTATAGTGCGCTGTAGTGTGTGTAAAAATGAGCCACCAACTCGCCCAAGCTGCTACGTTAACTCGAAAGCGCCAACGCTGTGCCAGTGTGCTGACCCCGGACGCGAAACTGAGCAGTTGTCAGATGATCAGCTGTCAAAACCACAGCACACGCAGAGGCACCGAAGACGCCCCATGCCTTCTTCTCGAGAGGGCTGGAGGACGATGGGCATTATGTGCATGCCCCGCATAAAGCGAGATCGCCTGACATTGTCCGGTTGGAGGGAACGAATCAAAATGAAGCGATTTGTACACCAAACATTCTCTTCGCGATTTAATTTTTTATTTGTTTATTGGCTTAGTAATGCTGCCAGTTCTATTCAGTAGGAAGGTTAGAAAGTGTTGAAGATCGTGCGTTAGTCGGCGGTGCAGTTTAAGGGCAAACAGTATTTGGTAGGGGGCAGTCAACTTACACAAATTATAGGGTGAACGCAGTTAGACTAGACAGATCAATATACATATATGGACAATAATACAGCGTAATACACAATATACAAGTTTAAAGAATGAAGAAAAAAGTAAAAAAAAAAAAGAAAGAAAGATGTTTACAACACCCTGCAATGCCAAATTAGAGCGAAGCTTTTGAGGAGGAGAGGAGGGTACTGAGGGGAGAGTATGCCCCTCCCCCTCATCCGTACCATCTCCTCCTCCCCTCCTTTCTACCGCCTCCTGCTCCTCTCTGAGGTATTTCGATTTTGCGATGTACCGTGCTAAACAATCTGAGAAAGATATATTATATATATATATATATATATATATATATATATATATATATATATATATATATTTCTTTTTTTTTTTTTTGGTATTTTCGTTCAACCTTTTGTCTGGAAAAAAAAATGTAGTTCTCACATCTGGAAGTTCCGGTCTGCTGGAAGCTCCGCTCTGTCTAAGTTCTGCCGGTGCCAGGAAACACGACAGTAGGATCAAGGCGGGAGAACGAGACAGCGTTAAAGTCAGCACATTTTCACGAAGCAAGTCATGCTCTCGATGTCATCCTACATGCTGTCAGCTCTGTCGAAGTCTGCTCGGCGTTTTTTATTTCCTCAGCATTAGTCTCGAGCGTGCTCCCCGAGATGGCAAAGCAGAACAGCGAGTGCACGTCTCTCGGGGCCAATGGGATGTTTTCCTGCTAGACTGGTATGACGTTCTTTGTCTTGCACGAAATATTTGGTGAGTCCCGTAGGCGAGAGATACAGAGCTACCACGAGCAAGCCGTTGTCAACCTTGGCGGCACACAATATACCAACTTCGTCTAACGTGCCACAGAGATTGATGGGTGCAGAACAGACCCGTATCCATGTAGATGGCCACTTGGATAGCGAGTACACCACGTTTTCATACGTGCCTCTCTGTGGTTTGTGAATGGTTATATTACTTGCCTGCACAACGGGTAGCTGGCATTTTTCCTCCTCCTCTCTCCTCATCTCCTGCCTCCTCCTTCGTTGAGCACTGTATTTTCTTTTGGAGGAAGAGGGGGAGGAGGGAGGAAGGAGGGAAGAAAGAGGAGGAAACGTCCCATCATGAGACGTTTCCCATATTGCAACGCGCGGGTCACGAGTGAGACCCGCGCGTCGCATTATGGGACCTTTCCCATAATGCGAGGCGCGGTTAAGCCGACGGCGACGCCGAGGCCACTCAAGCCGGAAACGGGCGCCTAAGAGCTGCGCTCTAAAATGTAAAGTGGGCAAATAATAATATGATGTCATCAGTAATCCAGTAGTGCTATGAACACATCGTGTGAGATAATGGTCAGTGGCATTTGCGAATGAATCGATGGACGTGAAATGAATGGTGTCAGACAAACGATTCCACTCAGACACAAACCTTGGGACATCTCCAAACTAATTATCAGTTTGGACCTCCACTGAATTGTTTTAGCGCCTAATAACACAAACCCAGACAGCACACGACGTCGGGCCAACATTGGCATTTAATTGGCAAACAATGGTTCAATAGTGGGCCAATGTGGCCATCGTAGAACCAATATTGGTGGTACACTGGAATATACTGGCTAACATTGGCCTGACTTGACCAACGGCTCACCAACGTTGGTAATCGATTGGCTTAGGCTGGCCAACATTGGCCTACCTCAGCCAATGGCTTACCAACGTTGGCAATCAATTGGTTTAGACTGGCCAACATTGGCCAACCTCAGCCAACGGCTTAGCAACGTTGGCTATTGGTTGGCTTAGGTTGGCCAACATTGGCCTGTCTTAGCCAATTGGTTACGAACATTGGTAATCAATTGGCTTAGGCTGGCCAACATTGGTCTATGTTAGCCAATGAGTTGCCATCATTGGTAATCGATTGGCTAAGACAGGCCAATGTTGGCCAGCTTAAGCCAATCAATTACCGACATTGGTAATCGATTGACTTAGGCTGGGCAACATTGGCCTGTCTTAGCCAGTGGCTTACCAATGTTATATATAATTGGCTTAGTTCTTTTAATGTGCTGATCGCGCACGCTGAGAACAATCTCTAGCTATGCCTCCGGGGGGAACGATTCTTCTGTTTTCACACGCAGAGCAAGTTAGCAACTGAATTAGAACGCTGTATGTATTGCGAGCTGTAGCAAGTTTGAACGTCCACGCAGAAAAAACCGTGTTCGGTGACAGTTTAAAAATAAACGCTGGGGAGGAGGTCGACTCCTCCTGATCTTTCGATCTACAAATATGGAAATAGATGGGAGGAGCTTCTACCACCTGTCACCGACTATAACTAACACGCGTCTTCCCAAAACTGATAGTTATGCTTAGTAAATTCCACACAAAATACAAAATGCACGCTTCCTTCGATTTGTGTATATGTTTATACGGCAAAAAGCATAGTGCCTCTTCTCTTATGCCCATTTAGCGACGCAGCCGGGAAACCTTTCCAAAGAGGGGGGGGGGGGGGGGGGGGGGGAGGCAGGGTTTAACCCCGAAATTTCCACCCGCCTCCCCAACCTAGCACACGGGTGTATTGTCAGCTGTATGTGATCTTGAAAATCTCAAGGCAACCCGCTTTGCTGAGCCGCAAAACGCGGCCTATAATTCAGACTGAATCGGACAAAATTAAAAGATAAATAAAAAGCACTAATAATTTTAGCAAAAAAATAAAACCTTAAACAAATATCCAGCGACTGATTAAGCAATTACATGTCTTCACGAATAAAAAATTGCGTTGAATTAACATCTCGAACACCCTATGTTTGAGGTAGGAGGTGACATAAAGCTGATGCGCATTTCAATCTGCAAAGAAAGGTTATCACGCAACATATAGACCTTTCCAGAAAAGGGCTGCTGGCCGGTTTCATTTTCAGTGTTCGTGCGTATCGCGCGTGATTTGCTCACTTTCCTAAGCGACGCATACGCGCGCGCTGAGCTGTGGAGATCGCACGCTGAGCTGTGGATTTGTAAACATTGGAAAGGTCTATAACAGAAGAAGCTGAGCGTTATGCCTGCTTGCCCAAAAATGACTTCAAAGTGCGTACAAAATACGGCAACTGCAGTACTGACTACGGTAGTGACAACGCCCTCAGAAATATAAGCTGTAATAGAGCCAACGGGTTACCAAAGTTGGCAATCGATTGGTTTAAGCTGGCCACCAATTGCCTGTCTTAGCCAGTGGCCTACCAGTCTGGTGTGATGAGCGATCCCGCGACCAGCCGAAGAGGACGAGAAAGAAGAAGACGAGGTGGGGGCATGCGAGGAGCGCGAGAGGGGATTCGGGCGGTTGACAAAGGACGGTGCAGACGCGACCAGGCCGGACCTCCGTCGGCGTGACCAGACGTTAAGAGGCCCGACCCACAACCCACTTCTCAGGCAGTCCGGGCGCCAACCTTCCGGAGGTAGACAAGACTGCATGCGTGGCGCAGTTGAACACCCGCTGCCACTCCGTGCCACAGACGTTCTGAGCCTGACTCAAGCCTTCGGCCAACGCCCAACTGCCTCGTCGCTACGTCCTTCGGCCCAGACCTTGGCGGACACCTGGTCATAGGCTGCCACCGGCGTACGGGGCCTGATTCAAGCCTTCGGCCATCGGTCAACTGCCTCGTCACTACGTCCGGACCTCGGCCCTGACGTCGTAGACCCCTGATCATCGGCTACCATGGGTGCTACGCCGCAAGGACTGAAAAGTCGTGAGTGAGGGATTTTTTAGGGGACACTCAAACCTTAACATTTGTTGAAGTGCTGCTTGGGAGTGTGCTTTACTAAGACCAATGTGGGTTCGAAAGCGTTGATCTTTGACCTTTGGATCTTTTCGTAGATGCCATCAGTGCGAAGCTAACAATTGAACAATCGGCAGCTTAAAAATGGTGCTGAAGTGGCTGCCAGGGTCTTGCGACAGGGGAGGCTGCAGGAAGAGGCGTTCGGAAGCCGTAATGGCTCCCCAGCCCCAGGACTCGCCCCAGGACCTTCCCCAGGATCAGGCATAGGCTCCCCGCTGAGCTTCCTCCCTAGCCCCTTTCAATAAAAGTTCCGAAAAAAGTATTAATTGATCTTGAAATAGTCATTTGCTCGCCAGATAAAATGGTGCACAGACAAAGCATAGGAGGACCTTGCCATTTGTGCCCAGAATGTTTTTCTTGCAGTGGGCTGCTAATAAGAAACAGGCCAGGGGTTCTTAAAACCCAATGTTGGAATAACCAGGATTTAAACACATTGCCATCATTGCATGGCCAGCATTAAAGATAAGGCATTAACACTGGGACATGCCAATGAATCAGCTTGACTACCGATAACGGCCAATTCAATGATTGAACTTGTATAGCAATGATGGCATAGCCATTGAATTAGTGTGAAAGCCAAAATTGGCATAGCCAATGACATAGTGTGGATGCCAACGATGGCTGCAATATTGGTTTAACGATGGCCTAAAAAAGGTGCCAATGATGGCTGGATCATTGGTTGAACGATGGCCCAACATTGGCGCCAATGACGGCTGGAAGGTTGGTTGAACGATGGCCCAACGTTGGTGCCAATGATCGCTGGAACATTGGTTGAACGATGGCCCAACGTTGGTGCCAATGGCTGGGCCAACATTGAAAGAAGTTGCGCTCGGCCAGAATACCAAAGTTGGACCAACCTCCGGAGCCAGCGTTTGCCATTGTTGGCCCCATGTAGGTCCAACATTGGTGTGCTGCCTGGGAACAGATCACCTTAACTTCGAACTGCCGTCATTAAAAGATAATTAACAACCTCCGGTAGTGTTGCAAAGTAATAAAATAACTCACGCGTGCCACGTTCGGGACTCAGCTCCTCGATTACGTTGGTTAAGAAAAAAAAAAAATCGACGATTGTAAAATGCCACAATTTGAATCTTCAACGGGCGGACACGGAATGGACAAATACGTTTCACTATAGAAAAAAAAATGCGTATCACTGAAGTTGGGTGGCTCTCAAGGGAAGGTAATCGAGAACTAATTGCACTACGTTCTGAAAATAATGCATAGTCGTACTCAATTACTTTTTTATGTGCTAGTAATTCAAATCGTGATTATCTAATATTAAAGCTCGGTAGTTTTAATTGTAGTTAAATTATATTTCCGAAATAAAACTCACCACGCGCGGAGCGGAGCCGACCGCGTGGCCTGGGCATCTAACGCGCTTCTCCACAGCGCAGCGTTACCCAGGGAGAAGCGCACTCAAAGGAGCTAGCTGGCCCGCCCGACCAGCGGCCCTAATCTGGACACTTGGCGAAAACGTTTGCGAGGAATCCAACCGCTGTGATTGGACGGCGCCAAGGTCAAGCACGGAACCGGCCAATCACGGCCGCCAAATTCTTCGCCCACTTTTTCGCCCAAAATCAAGATTAGACCCCCAGGACAGAACCAGATCACGGACAGTGGGACATGTTGCGGAAATTCCGGGTTCTGTAAGTGTTGTGTACGAAGGGTCAAATGAAATTACATGTTGCTCAAATCGATACTGGACATTCTTAAAAATTCACACAAGCTAACCGCATAGGGCCGGCAGCGCAGCATCCCGACGCATTACTTTGGGAAGCAAGATGGAGAAAACTTTAATGCAATGTCGGCTCAAAACCTTCCTCACCTTTTGGTGAAATCTAGCAGTGTGTAACAAAGTGAGGGGTTCAAATGTCGCAGCCAAATTATATCAGTGGTATCCCACCGTCCGCAGTGAAAGCTCCCGCAGGGTAGCCCTACACCCAATTCCTTCCGCTCTCCTCCCTTATCAATCCACGCGCGTGTTAGCAAACAAAACAAAAAAAGAAAAGTAAGCACAGAAAACTCCAGACATTTTCTCTCCCACAAGTTGAAAGGATGTTAACGCACATAAAGAGGAGGCAATGTAACGAAGGATATTTTGTACGCTTAATTTTTCCGCATCTTTTATTCGCCACCATCGAGGATAGAAACACCATCATCACCATCGTTACAGGAACTGACGAGTAATTCGCCCGTCTTATTGCCCTCAAACAAAGCGCCCCCTTTGGAATTACGACTAAAAATTACCTATACAGCTTTTCCACAATGGCGCAGTCAACTTGAACGTCGTCACTTCTGGTATGTGTTAAAACACCGTTTTGGTCTCTCCACGCCGCTGGAAGCTGTTCACGAAAAATGCGCTATTGTCACACATACTTGTTTTGCCTCACCTATATTTTCACTCATATTCCAGGTTGAAATGTCTTACTGCTGGAGGGCGGGGGCGAGTATTTTTGCTTTTTGGACGGCCCTACCCCGATTCCCTTGAATATTGTTGCTGACGGCACGGAAGAGGTGTCATTTCTTTTAGATTTTTACTTGCGAATAGTTTCTGCCGCAGACACCAGCACGTATAACTACGCTCTCGGAGTGTTACTTGGTGCTTGGGTAATTTAGCAAAGCGCCTATCATAGGTGTACCTTGAAGTACTAATAAAACACATCGTCGACCAAATACCACTTTGTAATAGTATAGCCGTCCCCCACACAATGCCTGCAAGAAACGACAAAGACATACTTCGTTTCGCCTTACGTCCGAGCGCAGCGAATGCTACGAGCCATCGGGGCCAATCCAAGGCCGTATGAGTATCACGTGACCTTGGAGAGGGAGCATAGCGACGCGCGGAAAGCAGCTGCGTCCAATACAGCGGGATTGGCTGGGATAGCTCGTAGCGTCCGCTGCGTCCGGACGGAGTTTCTAGGTTTTTGAATCGAGGACCAAGTAAGGTCTGACCACCACAGACTTGCAGACGATGTTTTAGAGCATGCCAGGCACGTAGCCATAATTTTGTTTCAAAAAGGGGGAAGGGTGGGGGACAGACACCCCCCCCCCCTGGCTGCGTGCCTGCAGCATGCAGCGAGGACAGAGTATCTAACAGACGTTGAATTAAGGGAGCCGAACTCTCTTCCGTTTGAGGCGAGAAACCAGACCGTCAACTGCATTTACACACGACTCATTTACCGTGAACATGACTTTTTATTGTATCTTACTCAAACCAGGCCAGTAACGAACAGAAAAAGTTACTGGCCAACGTTGATGCCCACAATAAGCACATTTCAGCACATTTTAATACCTTAATCCGTACGATCCCTCGTTTGTGCGATTTGTGTTGCGAGATGTGCCAGAAAAAAAGGCCGCAGATGTGTCGACTCGTCCAGAAAAAGGCCGTAGACGTGTCAACGCGTGTCTGACAATGGTAGACGTACTAGCCCTAAATAAGCACGAATCCGTATAAGGAAAAAAATAAACTGGCATCCTGAGTGCCCGGAGAACAACAAGAATAATTGCGAGAAGCTCAACATCCGCGATAGACAGACTTTCCACGCGCTGGATGTGAGACAGCCACAAGACAGGGTAGTCATACGAGAGTGAAATAAATCGTTTATTAAGAAGCACAATTTAAGTAACCGCCCAGGCGAACGAAATCTTCCAAAAGGCGTAAAAGCGGCGGCGTGGGGCTGCAGAACGTTCGCAGCGTGCACTTGTGGCACTTGGTATTGTAGGGTCCACAAAAAATGTTTTTTTAAAGGTTTAGGATGCCAAGAGGTGGAAGCGCGCAGTGAAAATACCAAACAAGCTTCCAATTAAATTTTCTTTTGGAAGAAATTTTTTCAGCAATTTCAGGCGTCATAACGGTGGATTGCAAGTACGAGGGCATGCGGCTCCTCGTTCGACCAAGTCGGGGAGCACCGTTATGACACAGTCTGCGGATGCTGACGTAAATTGCTCGAAACGGACTCTTTAAAAAGAAGGAGGTTACGTCTATCCGTTCATATTTCCACACCCAACTTCCACCAGGTAGCCGCAGAGAGATACGTTAAAAACCAAATTTTGCGGACCTTTTGAAGGCGGTTTGGACCATTCGAATCTTGCGAACCGTTTAACGTCGGTTCGCAGCCCGGTTCGCAGCCTCAATGTACATGCAGTAGAGTGCGCCGTTGGACGGACCGGCCCTGTCCCTACGGATAGCGGCAGCCTCCTGCTCCCTGGCCTCGAGCACGGGAAACTGAAAAGAAAGGTAACAAGGGAGGGGTCAGCAAAGAAAGAACCACTAAGGGAAAGAGGCAAATCGACAAGAGCGACGAAAAATGCCAGGTAATAAGCCACGACCGAACATGGCATGAAACTGGGGTAGAGCCTATAGAAAAGATTAAGGGGGAAAGACAACGTTGTATACCATCAAGTTTAATATGCACCAGCCTCGCCACAACTTCAAGCAGCTCTTCCGTTAAGCTATGCCCTTCGGGATATTTTGGCAGCAGGAAACAGTTAACAAAAGGGCGTGTCAGTTGGTTTCCACGATCAACGAGCACACGCCCCTCTTTACACGGAAGGTGTAAAAAGTTGAGTAATTTAACCGGCAGCAACGGGAAACTTTCTGTTACTTCCAGCAAGGCGGTCCAGGGCCACGGTAAGTCGTGAAAACATGGTTCAGTACCAACTGGCGCACTTTCACAAACGGAGCACCGGTGCTGCGGCCCGAACGCTGCCCAAACACCTATGCAACGACTCCAGGAAAAACGTACCAGGTTGGTCAGGAATCTCGAGCAACATCTGTCTGCGTACAAGAAGAAAAAATAGGCCACGGTGAGAGGAGGGTCAATCAGGAAAGTCCGGATCTTCTTGTCGAGGAACCGGAACACCTGACGGAGCGTCTGCAACGAGTGAACGCAAGCAGAGGCACGGTGTGGGCTGCAAGTCGAATCAGGGGGAGGGAGGGGGGGGGGGGGGATGCGAAGAAACGAAGCAATTAAAGGATATTCGGAACACTACGTACCAGGGCTTCGGGAGAGTCCAGAGGGCCGGTGACGAAGTAGTCGAGTCTGGCGAGGGCCTCGTTGGCACTTCGGTAAGTGGCGGCAGCTTGAGCGTACAAGTGGACGCGAGCGCAGGCCTCCGCTTTCTGTGCCACGGTTTCGAGACGCTGGAGAACAGCAATGGCCTCAGTGACGTGGGCGGAAGGCTCGCCGGGTGGCGCAATACCTCGTCGAGTCATGTGCTAGAAAAGAAAAGTCCAGAAGTAACGGGATTTACACACATCCAAATGCATCCCAAGCCGAGTCAACACCACGTAGAATATTCGAGGCCTGCGAACATTCCCCTCTACCTCCGTGGAACGGCATCACAGTCTGATGCCACCAACTCGGCAATCGGACGCGAGCCCGATGCCTAGCGAGCTTCGACGCGTTCATTGGACACTAGGAGCAGCCGAGCAGTGACGCACCCGCGTATCCAATCTGAGTCTTCACTCGAACTCTGATGGCGTCAGAATTCTAGTTGACAGGGCTTGACAGCGACACCATGATGGAGCGCTTTTAATGTCGTCCGATTGGTCCCAGAACTCATAGCGTCGGCCGAATCTTAACCTAGGTGAAACAAAGTATAGGTGGTGCTGGCCGAGTTCTCTCCACCCCCCCCCCCCCTCCCCTTCCCTCCTGCTCTTTCCGATAGACGATTGTCGATAAACCCAGGATGGGAAAACCTCGGGAACGATCATAAGGAAGCCCTGCCGATGGTGCTACACGGAGAACAAAACACCACCGGACGCATACCATAAGGAAAGGGAAGGCGAAAAATAGTAAAAAAAGAATACTCGATCTAAGGCGGCGTCCGCAGCCTGAAGACCCTTGCAAGAGTACCGCAGAATTTGGTGGCTGCAAGATGACATGGTTTGCACGGGGTGAACGACGGCGTGAAGAGTTCCAACAGTGACAGTCCTGACGTTCTGCGCCTGAGGGAGAAAAGAAGGAATTAAAAGCACGAACGAAAATAACTAGCACGAAATGCTATTAGAAAGATTACGCCAGAACTTGAAGCATAGTCAAGCTAAACAATGCAAGAGGGGGAAACGGACGTTAAAGACTCCGAAGGTTTGACGGAGCTGGCAACCAGCTGCCAGTCATTGAGTGTTCTAAACGGTCACGGTACTTCTGCATGAACATAACTCACCGCAATGGGAAGCACACGACGCGTTAGAGGCAGGGGAGGGGAGTGCAGCTTCGATATCGAGTTGAATAGAAATGAACGAAGTGCCTCAACAAAGAAGTCATATCAGTGAAATCGACAAGTTATCAAACAGACTACAAGCGAAATACTTATTTTATATACATGCCTTCAAAACGCCGTAGTTCTTGGCATCTGCGCACTTCCTGCGGCCGAACTGCAAAGCGTCGCCGACGATCTCTCGTGGCTGCTTCTCGGCGATGTCCGGGTACGCCTCCTGGACCTTGTCGAGTCCTCGACAGGCCAGACCGTCCACGTAACTCAGCTGCCTGCTGAACTTCTTCGCGACGGGCTTGCCGCGCACTACGACTATCTCCGCGCTACATTCGACAAGGTGCAACGTCGTAGCCACAACCTGGGAGCGGTTCTTTGCATGTCCATAGGACCGTGCGGCAGCGTCCCAAAGAGTAGCCACAGCGGGTAAGGCGCCCAAACGTCTCAACAGATTGAATTGAGGAGTTGGCTCAGCTTCCTCGTCCTGAACCTGATCGGGTGCGTCAACTTCGGCAATCTCGACTTCGGCGAATGCCTCAGCATCTTCGACTTCGGCGGGTACCTCATCTTCGGCGTTCTGACCCTCGACGAGTGGATCAGGCACAGCGGTCATCGTCTGAGGGACAATGGAATACCAGGAAAATGAATTCAGAAGTCAGTTAGTACACATGTCTGGAACGCCCGATACATGGCAAACACGAAAGCTACGAAAGTTAGTCGTCCTCGGAACGAAGCATTCATCGCAGCAAACCACCACCCTAAACGCGACCAGCAAAAAAAAAAAAAGTAAATTCACGCACTTACAGTTTTTTCGTGTTTTCCGTGTTGGTTCTACGCACGCAAGATCGGGACGGGAACTGTCAGCGTCAATAGGAAACGGCGCCTTTTATTAAAAAAAAAAGTCACGTGACATCCGTGCGTATCTTTCTATGCTGAGTCATATACATGGCGCCGGACGATTCAGATAATAGTCGTCGTGGTCCCTTCTTGAGGTGTAACTCCCCCTATGTTAGAGTGACCCATCCAACGGACAGCGAAAGACGCAAAAAGGGCCACACCCTCTGACTATGCAAATATTGTTTGAAAATTATGTTTTTTTATTGTTATTGGTAGGGATCACGGTGTAGAATCATTCCATGCCAAACGTCCTAGACGATGATACCGACCATCGCCAATTAGCTCGAAGAAAGTCGTAGTTGTATGCTATAAAGTTCCCGAAAAATAATAATAATCGGGGTTGTGTGGATATTTATACAGCGTGTAGTTGGTCAGCCATTTCAAAGTTGCGACTAGTCACTCGCTGTAGATGAGCAATTTAGCCAGTGCAGTACAACCGCTAGCTTGGGGTATTTAACGTGCACCACGCAGTAGTAATACACGACCGCACGCCGGTACGGTGCTCATCCAGATCGAAACGGGCAGGGCTGGGGTTTGAACCCAGGAACCTTGGGTTCTGCAGCGCGAGCTTTCGCTAGGTTCCTCCATAAAAGACACACTTCGTGCTTCCTAAAGGTAACGTAATTTTTTTTTTTTTTTAAGCGCCGACTGCCCTACGGTGCAGATTTTAGGAAGTCAATGACGGCGCATAGCGGCACAATAAACTGAAGGATTCCATTTTATTTCAGCGGATTGTACTTCGCTATGCGTGTCGGTTGTCGTTACTTGTAAAAGAAACTATCGAGGAACTTTACACTTCCTTTCACCTTAAATGACGGAACCGACGCTATGAGCTGAGGGGGTCGATCAGAGAACGTCAAAAGTACACCATCATGGTTTCTGTCATGTTTCTGTACCGTCCTATCGTCATTGAACCAATCATAAACAAAAAAGGCCTAGTGACTTGCGGTTTTGACGCTGCTTGATTGGTCCCATTAGCTTATAGTGTCGTCTGCGTGTAGACTTCAGCTGAAACTAATTATAGTTTGCCAAATCCCAAATGACCTTCACCCAAAATATTTTTCTAGAAAAAAAACATTGATCACGTGAACGCTCTTCAAATTTTTTGCAGTTCAGCCGAACTACGTATACGTAAACAACAAATCTCTGGAAAATTCAAGTTTTTAAAATGGGGTAACTCAATTATTTCAAAACAATTCTGCTGAGATTGTTCTTCCGTGTGAAAGTGCCTACTGTGTAACAGTTTTTTTTTTTTTTTTTGAATTTGCAAGAGTAAACAAACACAAAACTAGACATGTTCAACATTTAAAACAGAAAATACTGACCTTGAAGATATTTTGCAAATTTATCCCAGCGGGTCTGTTGCTATAGTTTACGCTTAAAATTATTTGAGAATGATGACGCCAAATAGGTTTCCCAAAAAAGGAATATGAAACATGCCCACAACTGACTTTTGTTTCGAAGCTTCAGACCCAAACTACGCATCAAGGCCCTCCTAATAAAAATATGCGGAACAACTCTTTTTTTTTTTTTTCTATTAATGGGAATGGTGGGACTGAAGCCCACCAACCTCCAGTCTTTATTTTTTATCCGGAAGTTCGCTGTTGCCTTGAGAATCTCAGGCACAGTTTGCCGTGTACGAAAGTCAGTAGACACTGCGTTTCATGGTCAGCGTCAACATGACGTTCCCCGCCTAGACTACATCAAGCCACACTCTTGGAGCCACCCTTCACGCTACCAAAGGCTCCACAAATCAATCGTCTCAGCAGTGGGCAACGCGTGCCGGAAACACGTGACCCACTGACGCATAGGCACTTGACTCCAGAAGAGTCGTTGTAAGTGCCAGCACTAACGAACTCGCAGCGGGTGGCCACTTCACCTCCAAACGCAAGCAGTTACCGGCACCCCACCAGGAAGCCAAAACAAGCTTCTTCTATCATCTATGGCGCCTAACCTCCACAAACTGCCACCCTAGTATGCATAAAAATAAAAAAAAGATGACTCTCACAGCGTGCGTTTACCCCGAGACGATGACTCGAACGTCGGCAAGACACAGTGTAACGTCCCACAGCCGCTTCCGAAACCGCGTCACACCCCGCCGCGAGTATAGGCCGCATGGAAAGCTACACAAGCTCGAGCCCGCGGCTTCGGTAAGTGTTCCTCTGCACGATCGTTCGTGCACAGCTCCCTCCGCGCACGAACCCTCGCAGAGTCTAGGCCGCGGTCCACACGATGAGGAGGTGCGGGTGAGTTGGGTGACAGTCCCGGACCTGCGGGGGACCTCAACGGGACCCCGGAACGACACGGCTTCTCCATCGGAGGTCGTCGCTGGGCCGGCGCGGCGCGACAGCGGAAGTGCATTAGGCCGGGCGGCGATGAGCGGGCAGGTGGCCGTCCGTCCGTCCGACCGGGAGGGGGGCTCCGCGGGGCTTCGGCCGGGGTGCGAGCCCCGGAAGAAACCCCGTGGCGCGTGTCCCGGAATCGATGCTCGCTGCCTCCTTCCGGCCGCGCGACGGGGTCACGCCCGTGTTGTCGCGCGCGTCGCCCGGGCAACGCGACCGCTGCCCTCCCACCGCACATCGATCCAAGGGACCGCCGCTTCCGTCCGGGGGACGTCGCTTCTGCCGCCCGGAGTCGCCCCCGCAGGAGTCCGGGGGTCCTGCAGCCGGACACCGCAGTCGGACCCCGGGCAGCCATGCACGTAAAACGTGGAGCGAACCTTTTTCTTTTTTTTCTTTTTTTTTTCCTTCCGGAGACTGTTTTAAAGGCCGACGTACAGAATCGCCTTCTGACGGGAAGAAAACCGGTGCCTCGTTTCCTTCTCTCCATTCCCTCTCTTCCTATTTTATCCTCCCCTCCCCACGGAAGCGGGTCTCTGAGATATATTCCAACACCACCTAGAAGACGAGGCCGTAGTGCTGACATTTTTTTTGCGTCACCAGCAAAGGCCACCGCTGGAAACTGATTGGAAACGAGTGCTGCGTCAGCGCTCGGCTTCGAGTCAAATTTGAGCCGAACGTTGACCCAGTTGTCGTGTCCAGTCTGCGACCAGAGTTTGCCTTCTCTGATGACGACATCTCTGTCAGCACTACGGCTTTGTTATCTAGGAAGTGTTGGCTACTCTCAACAGAATGGAGGAGCATCTCCCTCTTTTTCGAATGGAGAGAAGGATTCGAGAGAGTTCCTTCCTCTCTGGCTGCTCGTCGGCATTGAAAGTGCGTTTCCGCGCATGCGCGGCGTCATCGTCGCCTTTTTTTCGGTTTCCACCGTGTAACCCTCATTTTTACTAGTTCTAAACACGTATGCGACGTTTTCGAACACTGAAGTGCATCCTTATTTTCAACGAGCCACATTTCCGCGAGACAATTAAGCCTGTTTCGTCTGATCGGGGTTATAAACTCTACTCTTCGCACATATTACTGTCAATTGATCAAGAAAAAGTTTCGTCGGAAGCATTGGCCGTAATCCATGCTCGAGCATATTCCTACAGGTCAACCATTTGGCCGTTTCAAGGTTACATATCACCTGCTAAATCGAACGAGCATTCACGGCATAAAAAATGCAAACAACTGCCCTTTTTTTTTTTTTGTTTTTTTTTTTTTCGTTTTCCTGTGTCTTTCGAGGTTTTTATTCAGATCCAGTCAACAACCAGCTACTTTTTTGTTTGTTCATTAAATTTTCTGCAGAAATGATACTTGTTTTCCACCAAACATTGCCTGCTCGCAAACACACACACACAAAAAAAATATGAAAATTTAAAAGTATGCTAGTAAAAACATGGCCTTTTTGTGCGTGGCCGGTTCGAACCACTCTCTGAGCCCCAACTTGCAAGCCCTGGTTGATTTGACTAAACACCGTACCAATCGCGTGTTTCTATTTTTCTGGGTGCAGAGGGTCAAGGGCCGAACTAGAACCGTGGGGTCATACACGCTACAGCATGCATTCGTGGTCTCGTCTCACTAGCGCGACGAGTAAGAGACTTTTGTCCGGAGATGCAGCATGATACAGCTTTATGAAGGCTATGACAATCATATAAAAGTAAAGCTTGCTCACCAACATGTTTGTTTATCAGGTATCTCGTGGCGCTCAAGTGTGAAAAACAAAAATCAGTTTTAACAGTGCCTATTATACGTGTCTACAACATTTCAAGCCTCTGTGACATGAACTATCTCTGGTAATATGAGGAACCTAAGACCGAGATGCCAAATACATAGGATCAAAGGTAAAAATGAATGGGGGTCAGTCTACTTTGAGAATTGCCGTTGTGTTGCCACTGTGTGTGCTCTTTCAGTATTTCAACTTTTCAAAACCACTTTTTCCCTGTGGGCGCCTGTTTTTTAGATGGGCTTTATCGTGGTTGAGTAACAAGCGCGAGCGGGTCCCTGGCATTCATATTTTTTTTCTTTTTCCAGAAGGATTACGACTCTTTCTGAGAAACATTCTTTACAGGGGAGCCGATAATTGCACGCATCCGTGACATCCGTGAAAAAGGAGGTTTTCATTGTATACGCTGCTTGCACATAACGTGATTCGACGGTACTGCTGGTTATTTCTACCTGTTAATTTCCTCAAAGGATCGTTTCTGCTGTGTAAAATCAGCAGGACGAAGGGTACGGATAAATAAGCCTAGCGATTAGACCAATTAAATCATGTCAATGAAAGCAAGTTATAGCTTGCGTTCGTAACCTAATACAGGTATCCTTAATCCCTTCATTGGATGTTTTATCTCTTATTGTACAACATAATTATAAGGATTTCATGATCTCCATAAGATGTGCGAACTTTTAAACATGAAATTTTGTTTCGCTTATTTCCCAAGGCAGCCCTTTCTATCGAACCATAGAATTATGCGCCTATGTCTGACATTTTTACTTGCATAATAAATATGAGCGTTTAAGATCCGACGATACCACAAACGCGTGGATTATATATTAAAAAGCAATTTACGGAAGCTCAAGAAAGAGGATAGCGGTACCTGCAAACTTCAAAGATGTGCTCATGGAATATTTCAGGCCAACAACTGCTTCCCAACACTCACGCTTTTTTTTTCTTCTTTTTTTTTTTTTTTTGCTATATGGCATTTCATTTTTTAAGAAGTGCGAAAGGTGATTCCCCCGAAGTAAACATAAAAAAGGTAGAGTAACCCCCCCCCCCCCCCTCTAAATGTCTTTCTGGTCCACGAGACGTTACGTCGATGTACGGCGACGTCATGGGGACGCTGATCGCCTGCAGCATAAATCATTGGCTACCTTGCTGGACAAAGACACAATGAGCGTTATTCATACACAGCTTGCCCTGACAGAAATTTCGGTCCGCCATGCTGGTGGCTTGTCCACAGAGAGCATTCACTTCACCGTGTTATGTTTAGACCGTAGATGTGGCACTGCGAAGCATGCGATAAGTTGGAAGAACCGATAACACTCCGATATGACGTTAAAAGATCCTACAAATGTTCGCGCGCGACGGCACACGCGAACTCTAAGAAAACCTTTCAGGGAATGATCGCTCTCGACAAAGGATAAGGCACTTACCTCGCATATGGGGGAGTTATTATTGCGTCGCATTGGGGTGAAGACTCCATTGAGATCATGATCGTTCGCGTTATAACTCGAATCTTAAAATGCGGTGTAGGCGAATTTAGTAGAAGGGCTATCCCAAATCTCGACAGCGATAGAGTTGCATATAAGTTACAGGATGTCACAGAAACTGAAATAAAGGAAAAGGTGAAGGGGGTGTCGGGTTATGGACCTGGTTTCTGCAACGATCAAGGACAAGCGCAGTCCAAGGAGTAAAAGACATTAGGGATCTATTTAAGTTGCACTTTCAAAACAAAACAAAACAAAATAACGCCCTTTGTTTTTACGGGTTGGGTTTGCCGCAGCGCACCTAAGCTTAACAGGCAGAGCACGCTCTGCAGGAGACCGCAGTTTCGTTAGGGACCATGAAGTGATTTTGAAGTCGATTTTCATCCACTGCACGTCTTAGAAGGTGTGAAAAGAAAACCAAAACACAAGAATTGAGGCCAACAAAATTTTTCGCTATGTAAATTTCAGAAGAAAAGCGGACTCTTTTATACCTTCTTTCCTTTGAAAGCTCTCTGCCTTGCCACTACTATGCATCCGCGGTGCCAAGTCACGTCAGCCAAATTCAAGTCAACTTTTGAATAAGAGCCTACCTCACCAGCACCGCGATCATAAACAATAAATAGCCGGAAAATTTTTCTTTATTTTTTTAAAATACTCTGATCCACATGCTGTTGAATAATCAGCGATGTAACAGAAATCGCTGAATTTTATAATGCTCGGAGCTATGCGCCATCTATCATGTGGTAAACGAAGCAAGAAAAAGGCAAGACTGCGCTGCGCTGTTTCGCGGTTCCTGCGCTCCTGCTCTGCTGAAAAAATGGCGTCGGTGGTGATCGTTGACGTGGTCGGCGTGGTGGAAGCTCATCGTTCCGCGTAGAGCGCTATCCTTGAATGTTGTGGCAGCACCCTAAGACAGCAGAAATGCTCGTGCCGCCGTCTTTGTTTACTTCGACCACAGCTGTGCTTTCTTAGCATTTTCGTCCTCGAACATCGCCCGGATTTGTTATTTTGCGCATTACATGGGTGTGCTCAAGTTTAAGGTATTACTGGCGCGTACTGTATTTAAAGGCGTGTATGAAGGATGCGAATTTTGACGCGTCTTCATCACCCGAAAAAAGTAATTAGTGTTAGCATTCCCTGAACGATCGTAACGTCTATTTGATCACTAAATCATATTTCTACGTTGTTATATCTCTGCTAAGATTACATTGTCTTTTGTAATCGTAGAAAAGGCGTGTGGCAAGATTTTTACTATCAGTAAAGTCGTGCTTTAGAGTCGTGATTGTCCAAGATGGCGTACTGCATCTTTTTCTTTTCTTTTTTCATCCCCACTGCCCTGCGACCCTATCCTAGCGGACAAAATAAAAGTTAATAAAGCTTGAGCTCATAGAAAACTTTGTGCATTTTCTGCTACGCCAGTGAGTGACAGCGCGTTCCCTTCTTTTTAGAGATACCGCGGAAACGGCTGATGGCGACGGAGAAGCAGAGGTCGTGCCGACGACATTCTGCGCTTCGTACTGGCGGATGGGACCAGTCCCATGCTGTCGCTGTAGCGCAGCATACCTGATTGAATTTCGCTCAGCTGTGATGTGTCCATGGCTATCGTCATGAAGAGAGGCGCCGATTCAGGAAATATGTCGGTGGCATCGGCGCCATCAGCGCGGTAAAACCCTGTGCTAAAACCTATCGGCATACCACCAGCTCACCTGTAACGCTCCCATTCTCCTAGTGCCCCGTCGCAAGCTTCAAAATTACGCAGTGGCTTTTTCGATAATTTTTCGTGTCGAAGTTAATAAATCGAAAGGAAAACAGATGCCTGTTCGACGTTCAGTGAATAATAAAGGTTTAGTGTAAAAGTCATTTGGGGAAAGTAAAAAGATCATTTCATGGTTCCTTTAAGATTGTTCGGCGATCGACAACCACGCTAGAAATGAAGCGACTAAAAGGAGTTTTAGTGACGGTTATTTTACCACAGCGTTGTGAATGCCCATTTATATCTGATTTTATTTTTATTACAATTTAGCAGGGAGATTTCAATTTGCCGACAGAATAAAAAGAGCTTATGAACATAACCACCCGTTCACAAACACATTGTTTTGTGAATGGCTGATATTGTTCCATCCCCCCCCTTTTTTTTTCTTTTTATAAACCGAAAGTTTGCTGGCACGTCAAAAACTAAAGCACCGCCTAATTGCGCTTGCAAAAAGAAAAAAAAAAGGGTCTAAAGTTTTATTAAGGTCTTTCGAGTGCGTTGGGAAAATAGAACCAAAAAACGGGCTTTGATCATACTCGTCACCTTATAAGTGAACATATTGCTCGTAACGAATTAGTACGTGACTTATTTTTGAATACCGCGAACAGTTAGATTATTTGTTGAAGTACAGAAATGACTATACTTCGTTTCACGTTATGAACGAGCCAAGTCGAAGCTAGAAGCGCGAGCCCAACGCTCTGGGTGTTCCGGCTTCGCACGTGCGCTCGTGCACTACAGGCGCTGTTACAAGCAGCATGCTCGCGCTTGTAGCGTTGGCTTCGCTCGCCCATAAGGTGAAACGAACTATAGTGATTGTTTTTTTCAGAGATTGATCGATACCGCGCTTTCAATCCTCTTCCAAGATTAGCGTTAGGAAATTCGTGTCCTTCATACACTGCCTTTCATCCCGTGTCAATAAGAAATAAGACGAACCGCTTAAGCTACGAGAGACCAGTGCTGTGACTGAATTTACACTGCAGCTCTCGGATGAAATAAAACAGCCAGTCGAGCTGTTCACGATTCGTTAGAGGTAGACAAGCTTTTGACATCATAACACGATCACTTTTCATGTCTAGCAACCGAAACCTCAAACTTAATACTTCGTGACCTGGAGTTAAAGGATGGAGCTGCTACGACGCTCCCAATAGGCCCTTTCCGGAATTGTAAAATGACGCGTAGATCATGCGCAGCCGACATTAGTTGGTCTCATCGCTTCCAGCGTAAAGCCCGTGAATGGTTCCGAGCTCGCGCGGAGCACTGACGCAGCACTCGTGTGGAACGCGTTCCGGTCCTAGTGCGCTCCGAATGCTGACTAAACGCTCGTGTCAAATGCGTGCTCATAGTGCGTGACCAACTAATGGCGGTCGCTTATAATCTATGCATCATTTTGAAAGTTCGAAAGGGGTGAATTCCAACGTCTCCGATCGGCACTAAAACAATTTATCCTATCTTCCGGAGAGCAAAAATGTCGGTATATATAAAAAAACATTCGGGATCGATTTAAGTCGCACTTTATAAGAATGAAAGACGTTTACAATTCTCTGTAATGCGAAATTAGAGCGCAGCTCTGGAGGAGGTGGAGGGGAGGGTATGCCCCTGCTTCTCTTCCCTCCTCCTCCTTTCCCCCTCCTCTCTTCCTCCCGTTAAATTTCCCCGCTAAATTTAGCGCGAAAATTTTTTCACTAAATATACCGGGGAAAATGACGTCACATGACTTCGTGTCGTGTCACCTATGAACAATTTCAGTTTCTCCGCTATATCTAGCGGGAAAATGGACGCCACGTGACCTCAACATTCATTCAATTCCCCGCAGAATTTAGCGGGAAAATTGCCGTCACGTGACCTCAACACCATTTCAGTTTCCCCGGAAAATGACGTTACATGAGTTTATGTCACGTCACCTATAAACACATTCGGTTTCTTCACTAGATTTGGCGGGAAAATCGACGTCATATGCTGAGGAGGAGGAGGGGAAGGTACGGAGAAGGAGGAAGAGGAGAGAGGAGGAGGAATAAAGGAGGAGGAGGAAGGTAGAAGAGGATGATGGAAGGAAGAGAAGGGAAAGAAGAAGAGGAGAGGAACAGGAAAGAAGAGGAGGACAGGAGGAGGAGAGAAGGGGAGGAGGAGGAGGAGGAGGAGGGGCATACATTTTCCTCCACACCCTACCCTTCTCCTCCTCAAGAGCTGCGCTCTAATTTCGCCTTACAGAGATTTCTCAACTTCTTTGTTTTCTTTTAACAGGTTGGTTTTGCCGCAGCCCATGGGAGCCTAACAGGCAGAGCACGCTCTTCAGGAGTCCCCGCAGCTTCGCTCAGGTGGTTTGGTCGCACTTGTACAGTGTGTCTCAGCTAACTTGCACTGGCTAAATGTCTCATATACAGATGAGAGAGAGGTCGCCCGTTGAGGCAGACTAAGTTCAGGCCATAGAAACATACACACGCATATTTACTTACTTCAGCTAACTTGTACCAGGGCTTAAAAAGAAAAGCTGTTGTAGGCTAAGTGATTGGATCCTGGGAAAATAGCGCCATTGCCTTCTCTGCTCGATAGCCGGAGACAAACATATATTAACGTACAGACGACCAAACCTCTTCACTGTCTAAATTACCCCTCCGCTGCGTTGAACCGTTATTGCTAGATTTTACAGACGTCAGTAAAATCTGCTCAACTGCTCTTGACGTCATCCACATTTTGTTATTTGTATGACCGTATCTGGCTGTTGCGCCGGAATCCCGGCCATAATCGTGGTCACCGGGTTCACGGAAGTATTCTAGTTCACACTAACGGAAGAGCGGCGTTCGAAGTATGTTCTCCTCTGCCGCCTGCACGCAAGCAGGCACGGGCAGATAGCGTTCTTAGCGCTACCAGCGTCAACGCCTCCACGGGCAACAAAGGACCGTTTTCTAACGACACTCTTTTTGCGCAAACTTTCGCGTAAACTTTACGTTTACCATAAAGACCACGACAGAATCCCTTTCCACGGCAGGTAATGTGCATCCAACGTTCCACGCAGCTATCGCCGCTTCCGTCCATTGGGCGGGCTGATAGTGTAGCAAGCGCCACCGAGCGCACGCGCCACGAATAGGCGCCAGACGTTCTAGGAATCTCGTCGACTGACTTTTATTTGTTCTGGTTATCTTGTGGTAAGTTTCTTTTCGAGTTTGTGCAATAACGGTCCGAATTAATGAGCTAATATTGTAGTAATCTTCCTTGCGAAATACTTGGCGTTAATTTAAAGCCACATGTGTCGAATTACTTATATTCGCCGCCTAGGGTTTATTACTCTACTGGAGTGACTGAAGCTTCCGATAGAAGTTGCTGTACTATCGTGAACAGAACTTCACAGTACGAGCGGGAACGCCGGAGCTTGTAGCCTTCGATGCATGCTGCGCTACCTCGAGGCTGATAAAGCAGCGTAGTGCAGAGGGGCATGAAACAGTAAAAGAAACACTAGATTAACATACAAAACGTCGTGTTTATACGACTAAACATCTATTTGTTCATCTCAGTCGCATATATTTCACTTGAGCCGAAAGGTGATCCCAAAGTCTGGAAGGTCACCTAAAATACCCGCGATTGGTACAACTTTACGTCGCAGTATTAAACGTTGAATCCTAGTTGTGCTCTTCAACTTTTGAATTAATTGCAGTGCAGGAAATTCTGGAATGGACACCCCCTCGCCATATATATAGCGAAATCTAGTTTACGTTTCACAATATATATGACGACGTCGTGACGAAGCAACTGAGCTAAAAGTAATAATATTTTCAAAATGTCTCGAAATTTTGAGGACAAGCACTCACGTCGACCTATTTATAGATACACAGAGCGGCAATCACAACGCTTTTTTTCCTGACCAACATTGTTTACACTCAGCACCGTGATGGGGACGGACAATCATGCAGAAAAGGGTGATCAATTTTTTTTCTCCTATTCTGTACGCACTTTTCTCACTCAAACCGAATCTTGCCTAATATAGCGCGTACCAAAGTGAACATTTTTGTCATAACTTGGCTTTAGAGGTTTGTTCTCGACAAGATGCCGGTCAATTCAATTTGCAATTAAGCATTACCCTTGCTAATTTGTGATTTCTTGTTAATTAGAACAAAGTGGTATCTCATGCTCTATTCGACCTTTCTGACTGTCTGCGAGCGCAATCGTTATAGTTCCGCCACGCGCTCCTGTGTACTTTGTTCTTGTCTAGCCCAAAGATAAATACAATTGTTGTCCATTACACTAAAGAAGCAACAACAGACTTCTATATGTTTGAAAAGTTAACTATGTGTCAGGAACACAGTTATTTAAACCAGCTTCAAAACCAAGATTTTGTTTAAGGTTCTCCCAAATCTCTTTTAGACGTAGCTATCGAAGATAAAACGCCGAAAAAGATTTGCAGACATATTTGAGATAATTTGAGGGCACATTTGCTCACGATGTATAACTTTAATGTGGTCGGCCTTTCTTTATGTTGCCAAATCTTCGGTCAACAATTAAATATATTTTTAATATCATCAATACATTTGACTGCATGAAGCTCACATAACCGCTTGAGACCGACACGCGAGAACGATACTCGAAAATTCGCCAACTGTTGAGTCTGCGGAAACGTGCTTTTTTTGTTCCCTGTTTGGCAGCTCTCTGCTAAACGCGCTTTCTAGCAAGAGTGTTTTTGTAGTTCGTAAAGATTCCTCTGCTCCGAAGATGCGGAGCAGAGGAATCTTTACAAGACAGTATGTTCTTAAAACTACGCCGCCCTTCCCCCCCCCCCCCCCCCCCCCCCCTCGCTCCCCTTCACCCTCGTCCTCACTTCCCCACCCTTTTTCTTGTTTCGATGCTCCTCCAGAGGATACTTTTTATCCCTGAAGGACTCCCTCTCCTGTTAGATCGGGTTAATTTGATAATTACATTGGTGTCATTTGTTAACGGTAATCTTGCATTCCTTTTATTTTGCACCCAAACACTGTGGAGTCTAAACAAAATACGGAGGTGGTCAAAGTTTGGGGGAAGAACTTGGGAACGACACTCGTGTGAGACTTAGAGCGGCTGCCAACGTTCGGCTGTCTCTCTGAGGACACATTGGATCTTTCTTTTCGGCTATCCCTCTTGCACATACGTGTAGTTCTATTTATCGTCGGATAAATATGTCGCATTTAGTCCATTCAATGCTTCTATTCTCGGGGAAATCTTTCTGAGATGGTTCAGCAACAACGAAAACATCACTGGGTGCCTCAATGATATGTACTACATGTGAAATGGGTCATTCCACAATTTTTGTTTACTTTCAGTAAATACCGCTAAGAACTAATCCCTGACGTCGGTAATTTGCAAAAAACTCCAATTAGCTTTCTTCTCCGCTCGATGGCAGATGCAGAAAAAAAAATAATCAAGGAAAGAAACCGCTTTCCCCTCCTCAACTGGCTATTAAAACAAGCAGCCACGTGATCTGACGCTAGTATATATACAGGGTGTTTCCGGAAACGCGGACATAGTCGCTCGTGCGAACCCTACGTAACGCAAAGAAAAAAGTTTGATGCCGTAGTGGTCTGTGTCAAAGGGCCCGTTAAGGAAAATTATTATAGATCAATGTAATTGGGTAACTAATTATTTTGAGTAAATTGTTAATGGTTGATTTCATAGATTTAATTACGGTTTTTCTGGGCATCATTGAAATCTACTAAGTACATCCACGTTACAATGATATAAGGCAAATGCAGCATTTTACGGTGTCCCAACAAAAAAAAAATATATGCTAAATTTGGACGCGTTTCTGGGTTTCGGTTTCTCATCAGAGCACATCTCCGCGCGGGCAATCCCGCCCCTCGTGTCTACAACGTGCGTGCGCCGCCACACATCGCACATAAAAGAGGCCAGACAAGAAAACCTCCGGACTGTCACATGAGGTTTGCCTCTTGATGTCGGTGCCAGTGTGAAGACGCAGCTTCACGTGCTACGCGCGGCGGCGCACGCAATCCCGCCCCTCGTGTCTAAAACGCCCAACGCGTTGTAAGACACGGGGGGGGGGGGGGGGGGGGGGGGAGCGGGATTGCCCGCGCGGAGATGCGCTCCGATAAGAAACCGAAACACAGAAACGCGTCCAAATAGAGCTTTTTTGGGACGCCGTAAAATGCTGCGAGTGCCTTATATAAATGTAAAGTGGCTCTATTTAGTAGTTTTCGATGATGCTCAGCAAAATTTTAATTAGAACCATCCCTTAAAGATCAATAATTAACAAATTAATTACTCAAAATATCTAAGTACCCAATTATATTGAAAGCTAATAATTTTCCTTAATGGGCCCCTTTGACACACGCCACTACGGCATCAACCCTTTTTCTGTGCGATGCGTAGTTTTCGCAGACCGCCATTGCTGCTGCGCGGCACGGTCGTAAGCCTTCACTTGAGGCTCGGAAACCGGTTCCGTCAGACTCGATCGCAGTCGATTGCGACAGTGTGAACAAGCCTTCAGAGATGCCATCTTTGCACAAGACTTCAGACTGGAACTATGGGTGCAGAGCATGCCGGTTCCTCTGCACTTCGCCGGCTCCGCAAGCGAAGCCGGTTGCGATAGCGTAGCTCTTTGCTTGTTAGAATTGCATTTGAAGCCATGTACAAGCGCAACATTTCTTGACCTGTAGCGCCCGCTATGAAAATTTTAATCAAAATATTACGGCATGGCTAGGCCATATTGAGTAGGGTGTCTACATCCGTGCCTCGGGGTGAAGACATCCTTTGTTGCACTGAGCGGGCCAGTGGTTGACGCGCTGGCGTGACTGTTGCGGCCGGTAAAATGGCGTATCCGGAGCGAAAGTTCGTCTGCTTCTTTTGCAGGAGTTGTAATGACGTTAGAGCGCCAAACTGATGAAGGATAGTGGGTAGACCTCAAAGCAAGCTGCCCCCCTCGAGGTCTTCCCACTATTCATCAATCAGAGCCAACCAGAGCGCGGCGTTCTGATGGCACCGCAACCTCCTGCGCAAGAAGCATAAGCATTACCCAAGGCTACGCTCTCGAGCCGTACCACCTAATTGCGCCTACCTCAAGACCAAAAAAAAAAAGGAAACAAACACGCACGCACGCACGCACGCACGCACGCACACACACACACGACTGGGCGGGAAATTGACCACTCAACCAAAAGCGCGCGTGGAAGAAGGCACTTTAATATTGAGGTCGAGCGTCACTTCCCAAATACACCGGGTCCCCAACCTAAAGTAACAAACATCCATTGAATTTTTTTAGTTAATTTCGCGCTGAAGAGTCAAGTTTTGCTGGAAAATATATATGGGTGTACAAATACCGGTTTGAATTGAGTAGCACTATGCTATTCATAACATTCAGTGGAAAAACAAATGACGACAACCGGTTTTCATGTCTTCAAGCTAGGGACGACACCGTGCTATTCAATTCGAAACGGTATTCGCACCCTCTACTAGAAAGCGTTTCGACAACCGAATTTCGTATAATCCACCCACTAATCTGCGCGACCATTTGTAGGGAAATCGGTGGACCCACCGGGCGAACCGATATACAGCGCTTCAATGAAACACAATTTCACTTCCGATACATAGTGGCTATGTAGGCGAGTATATCTTCCGTCATTGTCTCAATTTGTACAGAACTGCTCTACTCAAGATACTGTATTTCAAATACTTTTGGTAGAGTTTCGGTATCTTGCAACATTTCGTCTAGAGTATTTCCTACCCTATCTTAATTACATTTCTCACTCCCTTCTACTAATTATCTCAAAAACATTTTTCAACCTTCGAAAATATTTGTCGCCGGAATAATCTACGGGACGGATCGTCAGACTCCACGGCAAGGCTGAACCGATGGTAGACTTGGAGGCAAGCGACCAAACACAAGACAGGAAAAAAAGGCACGAGCAAAACGCAGTGTCCGAATGTTAACAAAATTCCAAAGCGATAGCCCGAAGTACGCCCACCTTTACGTGTCCGTCCTTTTTTTTTTTTTTTTTTTTCATTTTAATTGCACGTTACGCTTGGAGCTAGTAAAGTACTAATGGAGTCATCGAGATTCTACATCTTTACCTGAAGCTAGAGTGGTGCCGTCAACAGAAGATTGTGACGCCAACGCTTGGCCTCACAATCACACGTACGGTCACAATGGACTATTTCCGGAAATCGACGGTTCAAGGGGTTCTGGTATGAAAATGCGCGATCACATTTTCAAGTGAGCGCGAACACCCCAAGGCCAAGGAATCTAGATTCTGCTGGTTTTATTGAGCTGCAGTGACCTAGATTGGGATTTCCCGAAGCCCCTTGCGTGCCTACTGTGGCATAATTGGGCTCGTTCAAAAGCGTTTATTTTATCTCCTTCCGAATCCGCAGTTTCGTTCTCAGAACCCTCCAACCTAGTTTTCCGCCAGGTGGAGCCAGGGATACAAAGCGGTTTCATGGACTTTCTTGTGTTGCTTGTATTTCCCCTAAACCTTCCCAATGTATTTTTTGACCGCTTGAAGGTTCTGGCGTTCCTCGCACTTGGCTGGGGGAGTCAATTAACACTCGCTCTTGGTTGTTCATCAGAGAGAGGCTGCTGTCCTAGCCGATGCGTGCACGTTTGTCATTCAGACGCGTACTCAAGTCTGGCTGCCTGATCAACTTCTAGTTCGGCTGTTAGGGATACGACTATCTGTCAAGTCCACGAATCACGTCAACGCATATCACAAACGTGATGCGGAATGCGCCATAGGCCGAGCCTACCGCCAAGCTAAAGCATGCCCCCTTAGTCTACGCCTGATCACAGCAGAATGTCATTTTTAGCGGTCACCACAAGTAGAGCACCTCCTTTTGATCTTTTTTTTATTATTTTATTACTAGCTTGCAACTATGCTTGCCGAGCACCTTTGAATGTAATTTAATTACTTTTTCAAAGTATTCGTACTGGGTATTTAGTACCTTAGCTTCAATACTAGAGTATTTTGCACATTGCACAGAAGGTCTTCATTAGTGCCACAGAAGCATATTGACTGTCACCGTCAACAAAACTTCAGTACCCTCTGAAGCATACTTGGTTTGCACAAACCCATGCCTACTCTGGCAGGTTCTTTGGAGCCATTTTGGCCACCGACAAGCCTACCACTCAAACGCCGGCTCGTCTCAACTCCCAAAGACAGACCAGGACAGGAAAACCGAGTACTTCACAATGTTCCTTCATGCTGTCGACTACATCAGCAGCTGCAGTCAATCACGAAGCGAGAAAGCGAGCGAACCGTAAAACGGTGCCTCTGCGCATGAAGACACACAGGGCAAACGCTCCTCGCGTGGAAACGAATAGAACATTAAAATATACTAATTACGACCTAATGCAGGGTCTCGTGGTTTAGTCGGACTGAACTTTCGGGAGTCTCAAAGCCACTTGTTTGCGAACGTTGTCTTTTGTGTCCAGTTGGTGACGTTCAGTCTAAAAACACTTGCTAACAAGCCGCATCCAACATGTCTGCAGGCGGTGTCCGGCGTGTCGCTTTAGCAAGACAAGGTCCTTCTGCTGCCGAGAGGTTCCAATGAACAAAAGCACAAACATACTTTATTCTCAACTTTTGTTTTGTAACGCATTCTGTCGTCTGCAACTGTGAGACGTGCATGCTGGGCGTGCACAAACGCTCTCACAAAAACCACTCGCAGAACCACACTGGTGACCTTGAGATCCGACCGCGTCAACCAGACGTCCTGCACCGATGTTCCGAGAAGGAGGAAAGGGGGACAATTTTTGCCCTCATTTTTATTGGGACACCCCGTCGTCGGGACCAACATGGGCGCCGGCTGGCTCCGTGCCTGCCGGAGCTGGCGGCAGAGGGCACCGGAAGAAGTCCGGATGCACAGTCGGGACCGCCGCCACCGTGGGTGTGGACCCACGGCTGGAGCCTCCGAGACACGCAACACAGGGACACGAAATTAAAAAAAAAAGAGAGACTGCGGCTGGAGGAGGCTGCAGAAACTGCGGGAGGAAGGCGACGACTCTTAGACGCCTTCTCCGAGTAGCGTCCCGTCGTCTGCTGGCGGTCCCGGACGGGGGGAAACAAGGTCGCAGGCTTGCGCAGGCTTCGTTGCAGGCCTTCACCGCGGCCCTACCGCAGATGGGGTGGGGGAGGATTGGTGCGGCACCGTTCCGACAGAGCAGGTAGTAAAGGCCACTTCACTCCGTGTACTCCCACCAGTCCTTCTCGTAACCCTCGTGCACATGCTCAAGCAGCACTCGACGCCGGCTCTCGCAGTACCTGCAACACGCAAGAGACACCCGCGTTTGACAGGAATCCAAAGTTGGCAAAAGAGTGTTGCAGTGCCACCAAATCTCTCTTGCTGGAACTGAGCCCTTGCAGTGAATGCCCAAAAAGTTTTCCTCCGCAGTAACCTGTGGTTCAAGCTGCAACCTAGAATACTGCTTCCTTCAACGAAGTAAAACAACCCAATATTCCTGATACACCACTATGGTATTCAAAAGCTTGATCCGGCTTGTGGCTTATAAAATACCTGTGTATCTCATCTGTTATGTCGAAATGCACAGCTGGCAGAACTTCCTGTGTCCTCCACTTCGAGTGCCTTTGTGCTTTTCAGTAAGCGAGCTCGAAAGGCCTAAGCAAGGTCGATGTCTGAAGTCTCTCGCAAGTGAAAAGATGCAGGCTTGCATGTTAACGTAGGACAGACTGATTCTCGTGAACAGTCTACAAAGGCTGATAATGGAAGCTTCCCAGTCAGGAAGATTCTGCTGTACATAAATAGTGATGGAAGCGGCATTTGAACTTTTGTAGCAGGTTCTGTAGCAGGCAAAACATTGGTTTGGAGCAGTCACTGATCCTTTTGGGGCAGAGGCCAACATCTGTTAGCCTCTCACTTAAAAATGAAAAGTGACGGCATTGCTATAGAAAGTTATTGATGATAATGACGGGGGGTTTCTCTTTGATACTGGAGCATACCTATTACATGTTACTTTCTGTAATGAGGAGAAATAGGGTGCCAAAGGAACATGGGGCATTCATTTTATAAATTAGGCTCTAGTCGGAGAAGATTCAATTTACAATAGGAACTAAAAACTGATAAAGACGAATCATAACGCAAAAGCTCAGTTGGGATAAAGCTTCTCTCCCCTTGCACTTTTACCACTGGTAGTTTATTTAGCCTGTACATATAATTTCTCTAAAATGACTGCAAAATCCACCTCGTCTATCAACAAAAATGCGTCCCCCGAGTTTTATGAACCTACCAAACTCGAGACTTCAGTATTATGAACTGCCAAAGCCACCACCCCAAAATATTATGAAAGTCTACACTTGTGCAAGTGACACTGCTCCTTAGCGGCGTTGGAACCAGACTTAAGTAAAAGTTTGCTGTTCTTTTGATCGACAGCAGCACAGGAACAACTACGAGTACTAATTATTCAAACATAGACACCCACTTTTTTTCTCGGCGCAGATTTTTAAATTTAGAAATTAACTTACCACCAAGACAAAAAAAAAAAAGGCAGGAGGACACTCAAGACAGCCTATGTGTAGGAAGGCAAAAGCATCATAGTCCCACAGGGGAAATGTTTTCGTGGAATGTTTCTACACGTATTAAAGTTTAGAATGACGTATGGTATGACATCCTAAAGATTGACGTTAAGTACAGCGTCTAGGAAGACCTCTAGGACAACATCAAGGATGGCATCTAGGACGACACCAAAGACAATCTCTCTAATGACATCAGGGACGACGTCAAGAACGGCGTCTAGGACCACCTCTAGGACGACATCGAGAACGACGCCTAGTGGAGGACACTTAAGGAGGCCGTGGTGCATTTGCTTGGGCGGCCACATTCGCCTGCGGGAGCCGCCATAGATGTAGACGCTGTTGTCGATGTCGAGGCCATAGGTGTAGACACGGTCGCCTCACAGTCCATCGCACAAAGTACACAACGAGCACAGATGAAGTCCGAAGCGCACTTTTTGCACACGGCACTCTGGCGGCGACATCACGCTCCCACTCTTGAGTGCCAGCGTGAGCGGCACGTGCTTAAGGACGTTACTTATGGCCATTTTTCAGGAATAAAGATTTTTTCGCGTAATGGGATAAGTAAGGTTGCCCCAGATGTCTAGAACGACCTCTAGGGCAACCTCAAGGATGATGCGTGGGCAGTGTTGTCCTTGAGCATACGATTGAGCGGCACGTGCCACTCAATCATATTTTTATGGCCATATAAGCCACTTTATCGCTCAATGAGACAAATAAGGCTTTTGCCTTAAAAAGTAGACCTGGAATAGTGCCGAGCATAATTACTGAGCCTATCACGCTAGCCCAGGAGCTCACCCTTGTCAGCCGCTACACTTAGCTCTCTTGTGCAAAGCAGAGAAGCTCAACACGTGCGTGCAGGTGAGAGGCGGTACGGAGGCAAACGGCAGACAATAATTAAGTGATCTTATCAGCAGTACAACACCCTGGATCAACCTTATCACAATAGCCGCCATTCTACGATTTGGCAATGTTTTCTCGCAACTTTTAGCTCCTCAAATTGCCGATGTAGTCTAGAAATTTAGACGATGTTGCCAATCATTCTACCAGCGCATCAACCAACTGGCGCAGTTGACGAGCCATCTCAATACAGTCGAACCCTGTTTCAACGAACGTCGCTTCAACGAAATTTACGGTTCAACGAATATGTTTCGGTTCCCTGTCGGCGGTCCATAGGAGTCAATGCATAAAAATTCTCACTACAACGTCCACTGTTTCTTGCGCCATTCCGCTTGAACAAAATTTTAAAGAACAATTCGAAGCACTTTGGTGCATTTTGGCAGATAAAATGTCTATATAAAGTTTAAATCGCGAGATGAGCCACCAGAAACTGCCACTAATAACCGGAACCCGAGCGAAACGTTGATTGGGGGTGCAGGCCGCCATTACTCTATGGCGACAGCGATGAGGCTGGCCGTTCCAACCTTCTTCCGCTATTGCACCAATGTTGGTTGCACCCCAGCTCTTGGCTTGATATTCCTCTGCTGCAGACTATCCAAAACCGAGGCTCGGTCGTCTTTTTTGTTTTGGCGGTTGTCCTTTTCTCAGTACAGTACGTGGGCTTTTTGGACATGCCAAGCAAAACGCGAAAGTTTTTATTTTCAGAAGATAACGCTCGCACCCTGGCCGAAGTTACAGGTGAACAGAAGAAAGCTATCATCGCAGAAAAGTTCGAAATATCTCCAAGTTCTTCGTCGACGATCCTAAAATCGAAAGATGCAATTGAAAAGGCTCTTGCATCGAGGACATCGGCCAAGCAAAAGAAACTAACACCGTCGGCGCACGAAAAGCTCGACAAGGTTATATACACATGGTTTGTACAGATTTTTGTACTCTACCAGTTCAGGTATGCCATTTTTTTGTGAATTTCACAACAAAATTTTCGCTACAACAAATTTTTTCTCACACACCGTCAATTTCGTCGGGGTTTGACTGTACTTCATTTTATATTAATTTAAAGAGCAGCTGCTACAAGCCAATTGGATCAACCAGCATCAAAGTGTGACACCAAAGCATTCATCCATCTTCCTGCGCGTGGTCATTCATCAATTAAACAAATCTAGTGCAGTGAATGTCCTGCAACTTGTGCTTTTAGCATGTGTTTGTGGTTGTACGTGTTCGAGCCTTCAACTGTACTCTTACCTAAGATAAAAGAAACTATACGGTGAGTGGAGACACTCTGAAATACATACATCTTCCATTTTTCTTTCCTCCAACTTCTCTAACTATTAGAGTTGACCAATAATATATATATATTTTTGCTTTGTTAATTTTGGCGCAGGTGTGGCGCAATCGTTAGCAAAAATGGAACTTTGGCACAAGACGTAGCAGACTTGTTCATGGCGCAATTTGGCGCAAATGGCATAGTACCCCGATCACTGCATGCACTATTCCAAGCTGTACGAGAGAGACTGACGGAGTGTGTGCTGTTCCTATCCATGGCACCGATCTAGCACTGCCTCCGCAATCTATTCATCTATTATGCATCATGCAGAGACACGGGGTTTGTTTCCACCGCAATTGTTAACATCAGTCTGTCCTCTACTACACAATATATTTTTGTGCTAGCAGACACATACTCAATGTTAAAGATTTTGTTTCTTATTCCAATGCCATCCCTACACTGGTGGCTTTACTGACATATACTAAGCTGTACAAAATAAAGGTTAGCAAGGACATTACTTATTGGAGCACTTTTCATGGAATAACATAGAAATTGGGAGCTCACGCTTCTGCATTGAAGCATGCTCCGCTGTGTGTGCCTGGAGCAATATTGAGTCTGCAAAAACCATTTGCTAAAACTGCCTATGTTCAGGTTGTATTCATCGCAGAACAGTCGGCTCTTGTTAATTTTAAGCTGCATATTCAAATTTTCAGTTACTTCGAAGCACGGCTACAGTTCTGGCGCTAATACATATAAATGTATGGAAAAAGCAAGCAATTAGATAATTCGAAGGACTTTCTACAATTTGTGTACACAAAACACCCACAATTTAAACCGCTACATATTCCCGCTTGTATGGCGAAGTTGGCAACGCGCGCGACTGTCATGTGGAGGAACTAGAGCACTGCATGGGCCCGGGCCAGCCCGAAAACCCGAGCCCAGCCCGGCCCGCGGGCCGCGCTCGGGCCGGGTAGCACGTATTTTCTCGGGCCCGGGCCGGGCTTGGGCTTGAACAAAAAAGTTCTCGAGCCGCGCCGGCCCGGGCCGGCCCGAGCCGTGCTTTGGCAATCTTCTGCCGTAAATCATAAATTGTTGTAAATAGCAAGAATTTTGCTCATTAATCTTTTAGGTTCATTGAATACAAAAAAAGCGAAGTGCAAATTCACTACAGCGTCGTTAAAAATAATAACTAAAAGACGTCTTGAAGCTAGAAAGCCTTCAAGCTTTTTCCGCGTGAGCAAAAGTTCAGAGTTATAAATTGTAAACAAAATAAAGTCCCAGTCATATGCTTGTCAACCTGTCTGATTCATCGCTCTCAAAAATATCTAGTTCACTATTAGGAAGATTTAGAAAAACGTACGCAAGCGCTTTGGGTATCGTAAAAATAGCGTTGCAATGTAAAACCTATGGCGATGCTAATTTTAGCTTGCCCAAAGTGCTCGAGTACTTTATTCTAAGACTCTCTTATTGCACAGAGCGCGACACGATATTAGCGCGAACAAGCGATCGTCGTGTTTTTATGTTTATCTCATATAATCAAAAGGCTGTTTTCAAAACTATTAGTGTCTTTAGAAGTGCTCATCTGGGCCACAGACCTAAGCGGTATACTTTGGTGCCTACTAACACTATTTCTAAGTAAAATTCGAAAAAAGAGCCTACGTCGTGTTCGCGGTATCAGTGTCGCGCAGTGTACGTAGTCCGTTTCGCGCTTGCACGTTTTGGGAACCATCTTGAAAAAAATGTTTTAAGGGGTTAAGTAGGAATATATTAAACTTAAGCTTGCCTGAAAGGGTTGTATATCTTAAGAACGCGTTGACATGTAAAGCTGCTTCAGAACATATTCTTAAACAGAAAAGGTGCGCAGACCAGGCTTAGAACGATGGAGACTTTTGGCGAAGAGGTTTCTATGTGCAGGGCCTTATAAAAGTAGGTTGAAACGGGACGCGTTCAAACGCAAAGGGTGGTTCGGAAACTGGTTCAAATAAGAAAGGCGTTTAGGGAATGGGTCGAAACAGGACAAATTCGAACGAGAAGGGCGTTTAGGGAACTGGTCGAAATGGGGCGGGTTTATATGGGAAGGG
Source organism: Ixodes scapularis (assembly GCF_016920785.2). NCBI lineage: Eukaryota > Metazoa > Arthropoda > Arachnida > Ixodida > Ixodidae > Ixodes > Ixodes scapularis. Next base: position 78,622,532 of record NW_024609846.1, on the reverse strand, counting down.
CGTTTGAAGAATGGGTCGAAACAGGACGGGTTCAAAGGGGGAGCTCGTTTCGGGAACAAGTTGAAACGGGACCGGTTAAAACGGAAATGGGTTGTTTCGGGCTACAGCCATCGGGCCGGGTCGGGCGGGGCCTAGAAATTAAAAATTCAGTCCGGCTCGGGCCGGGCCCGAGCCGTGTCTCTTCCGGGCCGGGTCGGGCCGGGCCTAGAAATTAAAAAATTTTGTCGGGCTCGTGCCGGGCCCGGGCCGTGTCTCTACCGGGCCGGGTCGGGCCGGGCCTAGAAATTCCGGCCCGTGCAGTGCTCTAGGAGGAACACTGTTCAAACCCCGCTCAGCCTGGATCTTTCACTTGTAATGCTGTACTCTTCTGGAAGCTTCCAGCCCATTCTCGGCTGCCATCGAGCGTTCTGAAACATTCCCGAACACGCCACATGTATAAAAGCAGAAGTAACGCACTGCTTTGCGAAGTCGCTCTTCCGTTGCCAGTGCAAGATGTTTAATACATTTCGCTTTAGTGTGTAAGCACAAGTACACTCCATCAAAAGTTTATTTTCAATTTTTTGTAATCGTTTTTATTGAATGACAGGGTTTTTATCACTGGGAAAGTGGCAATGACCCAAGTGTAAATTTTGATATTATATATTTAGAGAATTTTTTTTTATTTGCTACGACGAATAAAAGTTGATATTAAAAAAAGGAAGTTCTAAAAAACACTCCTGAACATTGGCACTTCGCGTTGTCCCCACGTGCCGCATGTGAGCTGCAGATGCGAGATGCCATAAACATTCCTTCAGTCAAGTCAATGCACCAGCATCACCGAGAGACCTCTCCTAAAAAAAAAACTAGAAGACGGAGAAAGAATACTGCAAAACGGTTACATCTCAAGGTGTAACTGACGTGCACTATTTTTTTTTTTTTTTTGCTTCATTACAGTTATGGAATTCTATCTTTAAATTGTCAGGTGTAGTGAATGCAAACAAACGCGTATCTACGAACCAGAGATAAGCTACCGGATGCCACAATGTCGAACAGCACTTCACTGTTCTCAAAATGTAACAATAAGGTCTAGAAGCCAAAAATTTTAATTTGTAGGTTGTTTTGCAGCAGTTTTTCTACAAAGTTCGACAATGAAGTTATCCCCAAAAGTGGAGGATTAATCGACACATTTCTTACGATGTTCTACTCCATTCCCATAATTAAATTTACCAGAAAATATAAACTTGCACCAGAGGGCTGCCACACATGGCAAGATATTGAAAAGGTACTGAAGCCAAACTAGAAATATAATACACACATTTGTTCAGGCGTGAACCTGTCCCAGAGCTTGAAAAGCTGTCGCTGCAGTGCAAAGTGCACCTGGGAGCATTTGCAGCCCAAGCCATCGCGGCACAAACAATTTTGGCTCAGTAAGAACCTCAGCCAGGACTACTGATGCTAAAGTTAGCCTAACCTCCTTTCTAGGGACGTTCACCCCTCAGTTACCGCTCAATCACACTGGAAGCAGATCCGCGTTCGCAAAGTGGTTGTGAACGCGGTTGTATAAAGATCCAGTGCAATTGCACGCGCACTCGATCATATCAAGTGCACGTGCAATTGTACTGGAACTTTATACAACCGCGTTCGCAACCGCTTTGCGAACACGGATCCGCTTCCTGTGTGAATGAGCGGTTAGGGTGGCCTTCATCTCCCCGATCCTAAACGGAACACTTTCAATGATCGATCAATGCTAATGCCTACAAAAAACACGAGAAAAGCGGGGAGGACATAAGATGAGGACAAACATGGAAAAAACGTCCCGATTGCTTCCTAGTCTCTTGCCCGTTCAATCACCTCTGGTTTCCCTACAATCTTCAGTCTACAACAGCTTACATGAAACCTCATGCCATCATTAAAAACCTGCTTCCTACAGCAAGAGCAAACTGTCTTCAACAGTGCTTCAGCTGTGTGCAACCTCCAGATGAGCAATTTGAGCTCACAGATTGTGCCTCGTGCAGTCGTCCCTCAACCTTTCACCGACTACAAAAGACGTCAGTCTGGTCCCTACTTCTTCGTGCCCACCTGTATTTGTCCTGCACCTTCTGCTTGATGTCTAGCAGGTTCTCCTGGGTGATGTCCCTCTCCAGGTACTCAGAGAGCTTCTCTGTGGCACTCTCCAGGTCCCTCTGGTTGTCCTGCGAGTTGTGCAATCAAAGAGCAAAACTCTCAGATAACCTCCCTTATCAGTAACCCAACTTCAAAGTCACATGAGAAGTTATTAAAAAGAAAAAAAACATGTCAGCTTCAATTACTCAACATTAGCACACACTATTTGTAGGCTCTCATTCCAGCCTAGCTCATTGGACAGTACTGAGCCAATCACTAGGACTCTGGTCTCTGTGGAAAGGGATTTTGGAGCTCTTCATAGTAAAGGCCCGTTCACACTCTTGCGACCGAGTACGACCGAGAGAGACGAGACTTGTTAAAACCCCCTAAAATTTCTTAGGACGAGAGAACACACTGGCACGATGGCGCCGTCTATGCGGTGATCCTGGAACTGCATTTCACAAGAGCAAAGGTTTTGCGGGATTTCCGAGGTCAAATGTGCAAAATCCTAATAAGGAAGGCTCATTTATGACGTTGACTAAAGTTTTCGAGCCAAGAAAGAAAGGATAATGCTCGAAAGAAATATAAAATATGCTGGGATTGCCAAGTTTACACTTCTACCCAATGGATGGTGCCAGCGTAACCTCTCATTGTAAGAGGTTTTAAGGAACCCAGTTTTAAAAGGTCGCAAGAGTGTGAACGGGCCTCAAGATTCACTAGCCCTTATCACTAGGTGATTGACAATACTAAATATTATTAACTTAAAAATGGTAAGCCAGTGACTATCATTAAGGCGAGACGCGGGTCTTAAAATGCTAAAAAATCGCGAAATTTGGGGTTTTTCAAAAATCACATGTTTGGATATAATATAGTCTGAAGTACCTGCCTGCGAAGTTTCAATGTCCTATTCGACGTCTAAGTATAAAAAAAACGATAAATACGATGCCTCCGCGACGCTCAAATCGCGAATCAAACGCAAAAAATAGTCAAACTGCGCGCCCGCGTCGCTTCACGACCGATCGTCGGATCGCGGCCATCTTGGTCTTGTTGGAGAGCTGGTTCTCTTCCCTACGTCCTCATCCCACTCACTATCGCGACAACCTTGGAGATCGTCCGCATTCCGCGTGTTTTCACGACCGGAATAACGATTGCTCATTGGCCCGCGCGCGTACGTCACGGGTACGTTGTGCCGCGCGCGCCTGTCATAGGCCAAGACGCGCCCCTTTCCACTTTTGCTCCTTTCCTCCTCTTGGCGCGCGCGCCTCCAGCAGCGCAAGGGGATCGTGGGGAAGCGTCGTCTGCTTCGTTTTGGCCCGTCGCTTTGTTCGTTCCGCGGCTGAGTGCACATTGTTTCGAAATCGTTTACGTTCGCGCGTTCGCGTCGGACATCGTTGGTTTCTCGCTACGAAGTTGCGGGAGTTTTATTTCGAGCGATCGAGATGCCGGGGGACTCTCGATTGAAAGAGAGTACGCGGCGGACGTTCGGGAGGAAGACGCGACGTGCGTGGAACAAGCGGAAGACAACACCTGCAAGTGCGCCGCTACGATCTGCGCCACTGCCGAACGCATTGGATCTGCCGGGACCATCGGCTAGCCTTCCCGTTGACGATGCTGCGGCCTCAAGCTCTGGTCCGGATGGCTCAAGTTTTGCCGGCACCACTCGCGTCGACTCTACCTACTACTCCACGGCCGAGCAAGCGCAGCGCGCCGAGCGATCGGAGCAAAGCAAGCGCGTTTTATCGGAGAAGTCGGCGACCCAGCGGAAGTTCGATCTGCTTGAAGTCAACGGATCATGCCAAACAAGCGATGCCGGGACCCAGTTTGTCATCGTCGACATGAAAGTCCTCAACGACCTCTTCGCGCACGCGAGGTGTGGAAGCTGCGGTGTGGGATCTCTCACGCTCAGCAAGGCCGCGGACAAGGAGTACGGCTTGGCCGTCAAGCTTGTGCTCGTCTGCAGCACTTGCGACTTCCAGAAGAAGCAGTTCTCCTCTCCCAGGGTTGCTGGAACAGCAAAGATCACTCCCTTTGAAGTGAACATGAGGGCCATGAAGGGGATCCAATCCATTGGCAAAGGAGTGACAGCCTTGGCAGACTTCTGTGCCTCCATGAACATTTCTCATCGGGGCCTGCACCACAAGACGTACCAGGGACACCTGAAAACGCTTGTGCGGGCATGTGAGAATGCAGCAACCGACAGTGAAGCCGCCAGTGTTGCTGTCGTCAAGGGGCTCTACACAGGCTTTATGAACCCCATTGGCAACATCGATGTCATCTTCGACGGATCATGGATGACCCGAGGACGCAGCTCCCACATTGGTGTAGGCTGCATTGTGGAGTTGTACTCTGGCCTCGTCATCGACCATGTTGTGTACTCCAACTTCTGCCTTGGATGTGCCTTGGGACCGGAGCCCGAGGACGATGGCTACAGCGACTGGTACGCAACCCACGACTGCCAGAGGAACATTGACTGCAATGCTGGCCGTATGGAGGTGGAGGCTGCGCTCACAATGTTCCAGAGGTCTCTGACCAAGCATGGTCTCCGCTACACCACCGTCCTTTCGGATGGGGACAGCCGGACATTCCATGCCTTGTCTGAAGCGAAGGTTTACGGCTTCATCAAGATAGAGAAGAAGGATTGCGTGAACCATGTCCACAAGCGGATGGGAGCTGCCTTGCGCAACGTTGTTGAGAAGAAGAAGGCACAAGGCGAGTCACTTGGTGGGAGAGGAAAGCTGACACAGGAAAAGATCAAGAAGATTACTAACTATTACGGCTATGCTCTCAGGAGCAACAGCCATGACGTTCCAGGGATGAAGAGGGCGGTGGAAGCCACACTCCTGCACATGACCTCAACAGACAGCGCCCCAGACCACAGCAAGTGCCCCGAGGGAGCGGAGTCCTGGTGCAAGTACAACAGGGCCTTGGCAAACAGTGAGCCTCCGCCGCCGCACAAGAATCCTCTTCCGGATTGTGTTCGGGCTGCACTTGAGCCAGTGTTTGAAAGGCTCAGCAATGAAGACCTGTTGGCACGGTGTAGTGAGGGAAAGACGCAGAATGCCAGTGAGAGCCTGCATTCGGTGATCTGGACGCAGACTTCAAAGAATGCGAATGCCTCCCTGGACAGCGTGAAGAGGGCTGCGGCTGAAGCTGTTGCTGTCTACAACCAGGGAAGGAGAGCGACCAACGAGTCCATTGCTGCAGGCCTGGGCTACGCCACCGGTGACTGCCTTGTCCGCCGAAGCATAGAAAAGGACAGTCTCCGTTTACGTAAAGCAAACTCGGTGCACCAGAGCAGCAGTAGCGTGAAGGAAAGGTTTTCCAAGCGACACCAGGCAGGAGCATCACGAGATTACAGCCCAGGACAGCTGTAATGGCTTTTTCCAGTGCCATGTGGAACAAAGGCCCTTTTCAGGGCCAAACAAAATTACGTTTGGAGCTTGAAACTCTTGCTCGCCTCTCTCGTTGTCCAAAGTTGTCGGCTCATCACTTTAGAAGCAAATTTTAGCCTATATCAGTAATTCTTCACCATTTTTGCAATCTTCTCAAAAACAAAAATATTGCAATTTTTAAAATGATTTGTTCAGAATGCACTACACTACATCTTGATAACTATTATTGCATAAGGGTTTTCACATAATTTATTGTAGTCAGCGTCGAAACAGGAAAATGTGATTTTATCAACATTTCACTCGTTCTTTACTTCTTTCATATTTTTTTCCTAATGTTCCCATAAATGGATTACATCATCTTTTATGTCAAGTTGTTCATGAAGACTTACACTACACCTTGGTGGCAATTATTATTTATCATTGTTCACACAATTTTCTATGTTCAATGTCAAAACTTTAACTTTGATTTTCTCATCTTCATGTTTTTTGTCAACGTGCTTAGCCTTACGGGAGTTTTCATGAGGTTTTTATTGTAGCATTTTGAAACTTTTTATACCGTTTTATTCAGAAAGGACTGGACTATGGAGTAAAGCTATTTTTTTGCAGTTTATAATGACAACGAAAATTTTATGATAAATAATGCGACCTCATTAGTGTCATAATTAGCATAATTAGTACATTTTTATATTATAATGTAATTTTGTGAAAATATAAATAGCTTTATAATGCATGGCAGACCTTTAGCTATGCATCTACATCAATAAAAAAAATATTTTTTGTTCGAAATGGCCTTAACGACCCGTAAGAAATTAACCAAATTAGGCAACACTATTTTTTATAACTTGAAAACTAATTGAGATATTTTGAAACTGATTTCATATTTGAATTGAGGAAGAAGGAACACATATGCACAGTGATTTTCATTAGTATAGCTGCAAAAATAAAATAGTCCATTTTAGAACCAGTGTCTCGCCTTAACCAATAAGAACTGCTTTTGTAGAGCCTGGTACTGATGTAAGATACAGCTAAAAGAGGCATTTTCTCTATTAAAATTGAAAAAGTGCCTAAACATTATGTGGCCAAGCGCTTGGTCCTGTCCCTTCTTTCTCGTGATATTTTTTAGGCGCTTTTCCAGTCAAACATGTACTATCGTGGAAAAATGAAATGGGAACAGAGGAGCGCGTGGCTCGCTGTACAGGCTGCGGCACCTGGAAGTGAGCCTAGGGGCGAGGGTGCGTGGCTTACTTCGATGTGTTTACGCCCTTCGCTCGGCGCTCCCCAAGCTTCAGCAGTGCGCCTCTTAGTGTACTGAAAGCTATCACGGCTATCTTTGCTTGCTTGGCGCGTGCGGCGCAAGGAAGCTTGCCGCTAGTAGTAGCTAAAGCGCGCGCTGGCTGAGCGCACGCTTTAAGTTCTATTAGCGGCAAGCTTCCTCGTGCCGCGCGCGCCGAGCGAGCAAAGATAATGTGTGCTTCAGATTACTTGGAGCAATGAGGAACCTGAATTAGACTTTTTAGACTAGCAAAAATCATCTAGTTGCAAAGACAGTCATCATTCACATAGAGATCAGCATCATATTCAGCTATGTTTATGCCAACCAAAATTTTTAAAAGTACTACAACTACACATCACTAAAACAAAGTAATCGAGTGTTTTACACCAAAGTCAATCAAACTATAAAAGGTGCCGGCTACTCCGCGCCACACTTAGTAATCGGACACACTAGAAGGACAGAGAGACAAACCTCGAAGATGACCGACTGGTTGTTCTTGCGCAGGTAGTAGGCAAACACGTAGGTGTACATGAGGGTCTGCCGGCACTGGCACAGCACATCCACTGCCTTCTTCAGGAACTGCACCTCAATCCAAGACATGTTGTGCTGCTGCATCTCCTCCATCTTCTCCTTCACCGCCGCATACAGCTACACAGCAAGGAGAAAGCAGGCAGAGCTCAGGGGTGTCCTTCCTGCCGTCGGTTACCACAGTCCCCATAGCCGTGACTTCAGCCAATGCTACAAGCGCAGCAGCACGAGATTGCGGCTCCAATTCTTCTGCAGAGCAAGTGCTCAAGCTAGAAAGGCAGTCTCAAAATCGTGCGCACAAGCTAGGTCGTGCTTATAGCTCTGGCTGGAGCCTCAGCTCCAAGGTGAACGAAGCATTTGAGACTCCAGCAAAATGGGCAGCACTTAGCGGGAAAGCATCAAACTAGCCGAAACAGGTCCCCTTGCGATTTCAGCTTGTCTGTCGTGGCTTCCGAGATAGGATGTTATCGGCAGTTGGCGCGGTGGCTACCGAAGTAAAACAAGGAGAGTGGCGCTAATTGCTTGCAAAGCAATCAAAACGGCTGCAATGACAGTGCCACATGGAAAACCATGACTTATAATGACCTCAGGAATTGGGTGCACCTTGCATTGCTTCTCGTGTTGTGTAGGGCGACGGACAGTTGTCCCGGTGACTGTTGTTACTTGCCCGGAACTCAACCTAAACAACCATGCGAACCAGACATTTGCGTCATCGGCGCAGTAGAAAAAACGGTAAGTAGTTCTTTCGTAGGGTGACCAGACGTCCCGTGTGGCCGGGACAGTCCCGTTTTTGAGGTCCGCTTCTGCCGTCCCGTCTTTTGTCCCAATACAGAGTCATGTCCCCTTTTCACAGGAGTGAATAGTTCCGAAATCGGCACCAAGCGAGTTGAAGCAGACAAACTCTTTGAAACCCAACAAATAGATGCGACTGAATAGTGAGTGTGACTGTTCCCTAGGCTAGGGCTTAGTGCAATATGGTAATGCCTTGAAATAAAAGCAGTTATTTCAATAAAATGTTTTCTGGACCGAACGTCCAGAAAGCATTGGACTCCCTAGCACCCTGTAAAACTGAAAACTGAAGCCTGCAGCTGCTTCCGTTCTAGCGCTCAGGACAGTTAGCAAGGCCGTATGTCGGCCACTATCTAAACGACCACATGGACAAAAAAATGTTTTAAAGAGGAATTATTAGAAAAATGCAGGTCGGTAAAAAGCCAGAAAGAAGAATGCGTAAATCTAAAAGAGAGGACAAAGGCAGACAACACGACGGGGTGGCTTTATCTGCCTTCCTCTCTTCCCTCTTCCCCCTTCCCCCCCCCCCTTCCCCCCCCTTCCCCCCCCCCCCCAATGCACTAGTAATTTCGCGTTCTCGGTAATGTTCTAACCACATCTCGCTTCACGGCAGGCTAGAACAACTTTCCATTCAGACGTCCGTCATTTCTCGCAGATAAAGGATTATTTAGATGGCAGTCGTGCTATGGTGTAGTCCCGAAGCCGCAATGAATTGCACAAGAAGAGCTGGCACGTCATGTTGTCGGATGTTGCGATCCCGGTGGGTGGCGACAAAAATGCTGGCGAAAAAGGTGAGCGGACATGAGGGTCGCCATCGCCGCCGTATCCCACCTAACGTCTGCTTCACTTTCTGTCGGCTCTCTGATTGCACAATGACCTACGGCAGAACGCCAAAATCTCGACGGACATGAAACTTTCACGAAGTCATAGGGCAGAAATTGGGGCACGCAATAAGCACACGACCCAGAAACGCATTCCGGGAAACATGTTCGCCGAGCAGCTGCGTCGTATGACGGCAAACGTAATGCCACACGCCTTCGCAGCACCCCGCGAGCGGCCCTGCCCGCCGGCGGCCGACGGTGAAAAAGGCGCAGGCGGGGCTTACCTTGTGCTCGAACTTGAGGCTCTGCATGTGGTTGAGGTAGCGGTTGCAGTAGAAGAGGTAACGCTGGAGGGCGGCCCTGGACCGCTCCTGGGCGTCCCTGGCCGCCTTGGCCTCCTCCTCATCGTAGCGGTTGCAGTTGTACCACGATGACCCGTGCGGCTCCCAGGGCCCCAGGCAGACCCAGCAGAAGTCTGCCTTGCAGTTCTGGTTCTTGCACACCATGTGGTTGCAGCCCCCGTCCTTCTCTATCGTCACGTTGCACTTGGGGCACTCCTGCAAGGTACCGTTAGCTTGAAGGCAAACTCTTCCTCACCGAAGGGGCCTTTCCAAAGCTCTAAAGATTCCTCTCCAGAGGCTATTCTGAAATTTTTTAATTCCTCTTCGTTTTATTAGGAAACCTGAGTACGCTGGGGGCATACCTGCGCGGCGTGCCATTGCACCCGCCGTTTGTGCGAGCTTGAGGGGAAAAAGAAGTTCAAACATTTCCCCACGACCATGGGGTCTTAGGATTTTTCCAAAGCTCTAGAAATCCCTCTCCAAAGGCTTTTCAGAAATACTTTTTCTTTTTCATTTAAATAGAAAATTTAAGTGCTCCAACCAGAGATGGACCTAGCATTTCACTGCCCTAGGCAGCCTTTAATAATGCCCTCCCACCCCCCACCATTCGCTCCCTATGGTCAGCGACCATGAAGAGTTGGAAGCGGTAGCTAAGTTTGGAGTTAAAAATTTTGAAAGTAGCTAGATTTGGAGCTAGGATTTCCAAAATAGCTAAATTCAAAGCTGTATTTAAAAAAAAATTCAATTATTTTGGGGACGGCCACAAACTGGCCGCCTCAAAAAGTTTGCCGCACAAGGCAGCTGCCAACTCCGCCTATTGTTAAGGGGGGACACTACCTGGGAATGTCAACATTTGAACCGCTCACTTAATCAGTGTGATATTTGCAGGTGGTGTTTGCAGCCATATAGAAGGAGGGCACGCAAAGTTTCAGTCCTTTGAACCAATTTTATGAGGTACTATACCCCCAGAACGAAGTGAAGCATAGCCCTGCATGGAATCTGCTCAATGATTAAAACATGAAGAAAAAAAAAACAGATTTTTCTGGTGGAATGGATACTGGAATATTTGTTTCCAGTTACTATGAAAATAAATTTCAGAAAATATTTTCTAAAAAAAAAACAAATATTAAAAAAAATTTTACTCTTATTAGGTCTTGCAAATTACAATTTTTCATAATAAAGGAACATAAAAATGCAAAATCTAAGTTCATAGTAATTGACTCCATAAAATTTCGGCATAGTAAAAGCCACAAATATTAAGTCTCTCGATAATCTCATACTGAACAATAACAATAGTTATTTCATACTGTAACTCATACTGAAACTATAGTTTTATTAAAGTGAAATTTATGCCAAAAAGTGGAATGAAGAAAACCCCCCCCCCCCCCCCCCCCCCTTTTTCTTTAGCATCGGTTGACCGAAAATAATTTATCAGAAATGAACTATGCAGTGTAAACTAATGAAACTTCCTGGGAATACTTTCTTAGAGAGTATTTCCGGAAAATTTCATTAGTTTACACTGCACAGTTAATTTCTGATAAATTATTCTAGATCAGAGGTCGGCAACTCACAGCCCACATGCAACCCGCGAGGCAGTTTTATGCGGCCCCCAAATTTAGAGCAATATTGATGGTGGAAGGAGCAATTTAGTCGGCAGTCACCTCATTTGCACCTGTTTTGTTTCGGCATTTTTGGCTCGTGGAGGAGAGGTGGATTGGCTTGGCCATCAAGTGGAGGTGGAGAGAATGTATGACCATCTTGTTTAGGTGGAAGGAGTATATGACCATTCCGTGACGTCATGGACTTTGCACACAGAATTTTGAACAAATCTTGCGCCGTCAATATTGATCTAAAAAAGGTTTTCTCTTTTCTTTTTTTTTTTTTGCATAAAATTGTTTTTGACACACGTGTCCCAACAAGATTGCTTAGAAAAAGTCTAGACAAGTATGATTAATGCAGCTGCCGACCGATTTTTCGGATGCCGAAATCTCGGACATGCTCGATTATTCTAACTTTCTGGAACCGTTATTTACCCATAAAGTTAATGAACAGTGATAGAAAATTCAGACAACATACACATTGTTGCTCGATTTTCGGGACTTCTTCGCGACCACCATACGGCCCCCACGAACCGAACCGCCGCCATTTCTGTTTTTCTGGTTTGACCTGTAGCCCCGGCACTGAGTTCTATGCATGCCCTACCCCAGGAGACACTGTTTATGTGATACAGAAGCTGGATTGAGACTATAATTAAAATCGTCACATTTTTTTCTCAAAGTCGAGGTTGATTTGATTGGCGCTTCTGTTTTGTGTTGTTCACACAGGGATTGTAGTAGTCTAAATATCCGGGTACTGCCCGTTGCCATTCCGCGTGTGCTTTCTGCAGTCATCTCCAAACAGTGTCAAATGGTGCCAACTACATCTTAACTTCCCTGTCTGCATCAACGGCTAGGTTCTAGTCAGACTTTTATTTTTGTGCTGCTCCTCTGGGAAGCCTGTCGAATGCTCAGAGAGACTGCGGTTATATAAACATTCGTGAACCGCCTTAATGTCCGTCGCTGCTCTTTGTTTAGAGTTTATGGACAACTTGACCGACGCTATTGTGACATTTAAAAGCTCATGGACGTGGAGAGTGCATCACAAACCACTGAACTGCGAGACTATCCAATTACTAAGAGGCGAAGCATCGGCCAGTCAACTACCGGACTGTTTATCCAGCAATTTAGTATATAAAGTGCCAATACAAAGGGTCTTCGGCTGAATTCACTTTTTCGGACTGCTCGATTATTCAGACTTGTTCGGGTCGAATATGGACAATCGGTCGGTGACTGTACACAAGATTGGAAAGGTAGGTGATCTAGCACGAGTTGGAATTCAGAGCAATATTTGAAGAAGAGCAGTGTAAATGTTTCTGGGTTAAGTGTCGCAAGCTGCAGCCCGATAAAAAAGGTATAGCCAATACCATCCATCGCGACGTAATCTGGGCGGTAAAAACGTGTTCCCGACGGATAACAAGGTTTGTTGGTGTGAAATAAACGCTGGAAATCTTCACTCCAGCAGAACAGAAAAAGAAATTTGTGGCAAAAATCTGCCTTTTAGACTGCCCGCTCAACCTGCAAGACTTACAACATGTGACGTTGCCCCGCTGGAAACTGCAGAAAAATAAATAGCACACCAGAAAGGGTAAGAAAGTCAGCCAGTCCAAGTGTCCCACCCACCTTGGTGTTAGCGGCGATCCAGTTGGAGGTCTCACTGTCGTCGTCACATTTCTTCTGCCACTTCTTGAGCAGGTGGCACTTGACGGGGTCGTGCCAGTTCTCCCCGCAGGAGAAGCTGCAGGCAATTGAGGCACAAAGACGGCTCAACAAGGGAACCAAACAGGCATAGTCGGGCAGACCCAACAAAGACGCATTGCAGTTCACGTTCTCGGCATTATCTTGGAAAGCAACAATTTTTCCAGAAAACAACACACCAAGTCAGGTTCCAAATACTATGTAAAAAAATAATTAAAAGGAAAACATTATTTATATTTTTTCTCTAATGACTCGCAGCAATGGCAAAAAGAAAATTCCATCTTCCAATCCAGATGCTTTACTTCTGCACCTACAGCATTTTCATTTCAAGAACTTTAAGTACATTCGATGAAGTGGATGGGGGTTACACCCCAAAGTTTGCTCCATACTTTCCAACCGCATACACGACAAAAACTAGGGACCGAGGAAACACGGAAAAGACAGTCTTTTCCGTGCATGCTCTGAACCTTTTCGTGGCTCTAGATCACGAGCTTTCAAGATGCTGAAAGTTGACCAGCTTGCCCTTGTCTTTGGCGTTCTCATTAGTGATGCAAAACTATCGATAAATCGGTTATCGATGCTATCGATAGTTTTTCGGTAGTCGACTATCGATAGTACTATCGATAGTTTTTCGATAGTCAACTATCGATAGTACAATCAATAGTTTTTCTATAGTCGACTATCTATAGTTTTTCTATAGACTACTATCGATAAAACTATCGATAGTCGACTATCATTAGTTCATTTTATAGTCGATTATTGATAGTTCTGCGACATAATCAATAGTTTTATTACTATCGTTAGTAAGATTTCTGGCGACTTTCGATACTATCGATAGTGCTGTCGATAGTTTTGCATTACTACAGCAGACACAGTCGCTGCACCGAAGCTCGCATCCCTTCCTCGTCTCTTCGCCCAACCTCCCGTCTTCGGTATCACTGAAAGCTGAACCAAAGTTAGGATGGTAAGTGCTTGGGCTAGTTGGGTATCCCATTTGAAAAAATAAAGCGAGAAACAGAGAAGAGGGAGCGACGCAAACTACTACTGTCGCAAAACTATCGATAGTGTACCGTCGACAGTACTATCAATAGGTTTACGATAGTCTATGATCGATAGTACCATTGATAGTGTTCCGATAGTCCACTATCGATAGTTGTTCAATAGTCGACTATCGATAGTTTTTCGATAGTCACTATCGATAGTACTATTGATAGTTTTTCTATAGTCGACTATCAATAGTTTTTTTACTATCGATAGTCAGATTTCTGACGACTATAGATACTATCGATAGTTTTGGACCGCTAGTTCTCAGGTCACTGGTAGAAAGTGCACATACTGTTATCAGTTCTTGTTTTAATGTCACAACAAGCAGATATGACAGGGCACCACTACAAGTCATCAAACAACTTAGTGCTGCTGACTGTCAGAGGTGAATAACATTTGTATCTACTGGGTTGTGACGGTTTCCGACCCCAGTGAGCCAGAAGAGCTCATCTTGTGTACCATATTTACAGACTAAGCTTGTTAAAATAGACCTTGATTTTGACCAAGGTTTCGGTCCGTTGTAAAAGGAGTATGTTGTATGGAGATATGAAGTTGAGTCAATGGTAAGTAAAGAACACGGTGTAAGATACACTCTAGGTGAGGACACGGCGGGGCTCAACGCGCGGCGTGAAGAATCAGATAGTGTTCGTTCGACGAGCATCCGAAAGGCTGCATTATTCCGCGGCCACCGTGCCCGTGGCTGACAGTGTCGCCGGTGGCCAAACGGCGAAACTGAGTGAGAGCGAAAAAAAGTATCTCATTGCCAAGACACCTCGGTGCACCGTGCTCTTTCTGCACGAGCGACAACCTCGCTAGAGCTCTGCGCGTGTGGAGCATGAGGCGGCACGAGGCGTCTTGCACCGTGCCCACGGGTCGACGAGTCATCTGCCGGCACCGCTTGAAACCAGTGAGAGAAAGAGAGAGAGTGAAAAGCGAACTTTATCTGCCCTGCGCGAGGAGCGCACTGTCCTCACCTGAAGAGTATTATCTTACACCGTGGTAAAGGACAACCAACCAAATTTCACAAATCAGTATGCTACATCCAAATGTCTGTTGCACCCTGGTCTATTATGAGCTTAAAGGGATACTGAAGCGAAACTTGAAATACACCTATTATGGTCAGAAATAGGTTCAATATGATCAATGATATTCATAAATCATAATCGCGCGTTTGTATTTTGAACGGATGGCTATATTTTTCACCCTGATGGGCCCGATTGGGCGCGCGCTCAAAAATCGGCCATCGGAGAGCGCGATGCGTCTTGGGATATTGGGCGCATTCGTGACGTCACTTGTGCCGGTCGGGAAAGGCTACGGCGTGAATGTTGTGGTTACGAGCGTTGCCACTTGGTGGCGCGTCGATGATTTACGACCTGTGACAACGTGGCCGTTTGAGATGTGCAAGGGCTGCACGCACGCTGCACCACGGGACCACGGCAAGTCGGCAACCACGGCAGCACTGACAAAACCAGCTCTGAGGCCGGATTCTCAAAGCGAATTCACGACGAAAAAAGTGCGTACGACAAATTTGAGAGAAAACCCGTGCTCTCGAAACGAAATTGTCGTAACCTTTGCGCAGGTTACGACAGAATCCTACGACAGCTCCGAAGCTGTCTTACGCACTTTTTACGATCAAATCAACAAGGCCGACAGCGTCGCTCAGTTACTTGGTATCGGCCACCAACGGACATTTATTTTTCTTCGTGCTCTTCTCGTGCGTCCCGACTTCAACCAGCAAGAAAAAAGGAAGGAGCACTTAAAACAGACCACGATCAAGAACGCAGGATCCACAAACACACGAGAAGAGCTACAACAGCCACGATTCTGCCGACCGAGCGAGCTCGGCAGAATATAGTAGGCCTAGCAGCAACATCGACTCGGCGCATCGTTGCTCCGGCGGTCCTTGCCCAAGATTGTCTGTCCATGACCGGCTAACCTGCTGAATGGAATATGCCCGCGCGACCCTTGTGGACCCTTACCGGATGAGTAATTTGATCCCTGAACTAAATTTCAGAGGTCAATATTTTCCCCTTGTCATCTCAATCTCCTTGTTTTCCGAGACAGCGGTGACGAACGCTGTCGTCGAAAAGGGACTCTCATTGATTCTATCTCCTTGTTTTGTGTGATATAGAGCTCAAATAAACGCCATACGGATTACCTTGGCAACTCGGTATGTACACTCTGTTATTAGTATGCCATTTTTATTCTGACTCGACGCTACGTCAGTGTAGAGCTATAGCAGTTGGTGGGAGCTACGCGATGTCGGTCTAACCTTTCTTTGCCGAGTGTCATGTCAGTATCGAGTTGCAATCGTAAAAGATTGGTCCAGAAGCGCTTACCGAAACGCGGTCTAACAGAGCGAATCCAGCACTTCGATCAAACGCGCGTGTCCGCTCCGAGTGTGAACAGGTATTTGGCATTTGCGTGGCTCTTGCTGACACCCTCGTAGTTCAAACATATCCTTTTTAACGTCGGCTTGCAGCTCGCGACTCGCAGCAACTAATACCGGCCGTGCCAGAAGCATGCTCGGGCCGTGTCGTGCAAAGAGCCGCAACGAGAACGAGCTCACTGTGGCCAACTACGCTTTGGCTTTCTCCGCCAAGGCTTTGCGAACGCGTTCAGGCCTAGGCGAAGTCTGCCGGCACGCCGTATTGCCGCAGAACGGCGCTGCTATTTTGGCACAAGTGATGTCACGAGAACTTCCCCCCATCCACCAGATGAGAATTTGAAATCGTTTAATTATGTTTAAAATTAGTTCTCCTGTGTTTTACAGCGCAATATTTATATTTCCGAGGTGGTGCCTGTCCCTAGCCCATATTTATGCAGCAAGATCGGCGCTAAAATTTCGTTTCACTACCCCTTTAAACTGAACTCGCATAATGAACGCACCCCCCAAAATGGGTACCAATATTTGGACTTTTTTTTTCCCTTGCGTAAGGAACGCACTTCCAATTTTCGACTCCACGAGTCTCGAATTGCGTCCAATTTAGGTGCCACAAAGTAAATTTTCTTTTTCCACAAGCGGTCAGGCCAGGCCAAGCCAAGTCACTTTTGTAATCGCTGCAAGCAGCCGCAAGTGCATAGTTGCAGAAGTGATTAACCGTGAAACCAAGCGGCAGGCACACTTGACGAAGCTTGGGTCGAGGAATTGCCCAGCCCCGAACATTCTTCGCCGATCGGATTCATTGATGCCAAAAAACACGCCGCCGTCCGTCGTCTACTTTTGGACAGTGAGAGAAAGTGGTTAAGCCTAAAGCGCAAAACACACGTACTACGAAAACCGTCTGATCCGATATCCGATCAGGCAATACGACAATCGGAGGCGAGGGTTTTCAACACTGTCCGGTGCTATGAAAACCCTCGCCCCCCGAGGTCGTTCCGGTAGTCCGCACGTCGGATCAGTCTGTTTCGTCGTACATGTGTTTCGTGCTTAAGAAAGGTCACCTTGCTCTCCGTGCTGAGTGAGCTTCGTAGGGCGCTATTTCTCCAGCAAAAGGCATGCCAAAAGAGCCCTAAAAAAAGGTTTGCGATTTATAGAGCATGATCACTGTGGTGCGCCCACAACAAGCCATGTGCGCACCTCCGTCAGTGGAGACGTGCTACAGTACCCTACCATGTCATATTGGCATGTAGAATGACATTTTGTGCAAAGTGTGTGAATGCAAAAATTTTACCCTGCGATTTAAATGCTCTCCTCTCCTCCTCTCCCTCTCCCCCCCCCCCCCCCCCCCCCCCCCGCCAAAATATGGGTCAATTTTTTGGGAAAAAGAGAGAGTACATTATGCGGGTAAATACGGTACTGCTCCTGCTTGCCTTTGTGCACCGTTTCACTGACGTTTCTTTAAGATACTTGTCTCTGTATTGGCTTTCTCAAATACACTGATGGCATTTTAGCTTTTGTAGCAGGTTCTGTAGCAGGCAAAATATTGGTTTGTAGCAGCCACTGACGCTTTTAGGGCAGATGCTAGCATCTGTTAGCACGTCACTTGAAACTGGACAAGTGATTGCATAGCTAAACAATTTCACCTATGATAGTGATTGAGGGTTCCTCTTTGACACTGAAGCATATTAATTACGACCTTTAGAGATAAAAATAGATAGGGTGTAAAAGGAAGGCAGAGCCTCCTTTTTAGAAATAAGGCTAGGGGCAGAGTATGTCCCATTTAATATTAGTGTTAAAAAAATGCCTGAAAAAGGAATCGTGCTGGAACACTTCAATTGGGATAAAGCCTTTCTCCCCTTCCCCTTTACACTCGGTAGTTTATTTAGCCTGTAAATATGATCTATGTAAAATGACACCAAAAACAGCATATCTGCTAACATGTCTATCAATGAAAAATTCACTCCCAAGTTTTATGAACCTACTAAGCTCAAGACTCTTATATCATAAACTGCGAAAACCACCACCCACAGGTAGTATGAAAGCCTACACTTCTGCTTTAAAGATGGCATTGGAATGGAACTGGAACCAGAGTTAGGCCAAAGTTCGCTGCTCTTTCCATCGACAGCTATGCAGAAACTAGTACCTTGACTACCATATTTATTCAAATATAGACCTCCGTTGTTCATTTTTTTTTTCCCTTGGCGCAGCTTTTTTTTAAATTAGAGATCAACGTGCAATCGAGACCAGAGAAGGTTGACCTATAATAATACTGAGCATAAATTCTTTGCCTGTCTCACTAACCGAGGCACTCCCCCATGTCAGCTGCTGCTCCTAGCACTCCGGTGCCAAGTGCTGAAGCTCGACATGCATGCCCCGGTGAGAGGGGGAGAAATTTGACGCGAGTGGTGCAAGTGCCACGGTACACTGCAGCGACAGCACGGAGGCATGTGGCAGATGTGAGAATCGAGTGATCTCACCAGGAGCACAAGACCCTGGTTTTGTCTTGTCACAGTAGCCACCATCCTACCATTTTAATAAGTTTTCTGGCAACTTCTCGCTCCTGACATTGTCTAGACATTTAGACGACGTCAGCAATCAACCGGCGAGTGTGGTTCACAGGCAATCTCTATACATCGTTTCACCTTCAGTCAAGACGCAGCCAACGCTACGAGCCAATGGGACAGATCAAACAGTACCGAAGCTCAACATCGTGGCATTCGCCATCCACCTGTACATGTCCCTTCGTCGGCTAACCAGTCAATTGCAGCGCTTCGCCTGTGCTCCGACCTAAGATGAAACAAACTATACGGTGAGTAGAGTCGCCGTATGAAATGCATATTCATACTGTTGTTTTTTCCTCCCACTTCTCCGAATACCAGGGTGGACCAACAAGAAAATATTTTTATTTTGCCCATCTAGACGCAGGTGTGGCGCAATTCTGAGCAAAAATGGCATTTTGGCACAAGGTGTAGCAGACTCGTTCACGGCGCAATTTGGAGCAGCACTCCCATCACTTTGAATAGCCTAATGCAAACTTAGGCTCTCGCACACACGCTTTAAAAAGGCTTAAAGGGACCATGAAGGAAATTTCAGTATTTTTTAAAAGAAGGTGTTTTCGAATGCATTGGGGTCCCAGCACACCACTCTATTTTTTTTTTTTTTTTTTAAGCTCCGCGATTCTTATTTATGTGCCTAGAAATTAATTTTTTAAAGCAAAACAAACATGACGTTGAGTAGCACCATTGGTTGCCTGTAGGATTTAGTGGATGCTGAGCGTAGTTCCCGCAGTTTGCTATGGTGCACAGCAGTCTGCGAGCTAAAAATACATTCGACGACGACGACGTGCTCGCAGACAAGTTGCTTCCGTTCAGGGACCTCATACCGACAGAACAAGGCATGCTTCTCAGGACACGGAACTCTGGATTGGCGCTTTACGAGGGAGCTCAAGACTTGCCAACGACACCTCGGTTGCCGCTTCAGAGCAAGCAACTCTACCAACTCTCCACCCGACTCACCGACGCCACCGCAGAACCAAGAGTGCGTTATTTGTTTGAACCAATTGCCTGATGAGGAGACTGTGTCATCATGCTCCAACATCATGCAGCGCTTTAGTTCACATTTCTGCCGCCGTCTCGAGGAAGGGAAGGGGAAGGGGGGGGTTCCGGCATCGTTCCTGGTGCAATTATTACCATACCTGTTTAACTGATTGGTGCGGCACCCAAGCGTCCGTTCGGGCTAGAACTCGATCAACAGTGTCCAAGATGTGCCCAACACCCATTTCAATTGTCAAAACTTCCAAATCACCTTCATGGTCCCTTTAAAGAAGCTACCATCCCAAATCTTCCAGCGAGTATGCCAGACAGGGATAAGTCAGGTTGGGTGTAAAGCAGGAAGAGAGAGCCCCTAGGCACACTGCTCACCAGAAGGTGTGGGAACAGGAACAAGTCACAGGTTGCGTGTCCACATACTGCACTTTTATCGCGTTGTTGCACTCGGGCTGGGGACACCACCGCAGGAGCCGATTGCACTGGAACAGACCGTCGGATTGGTCAAGACAGCGCCCTGACTTTGACACAACACACCCTACAGAGGAAGACATACTGTGGCAGACACGTTAAACAAATGGCTGCTCATGTCATAAAAATTGGGATGATGTATGGTACTCTAACCCCCCAAAAAACAGGCATGTGGTGTTGCTAAATTTGTGACAGGCACTTCTGATGATCACCTAATCCTCTCAGTCACAGTGGAGAACAGATGAATAGAATCAGTTCCAAGAGGTCAATGAGCCTGCCCTTGCAAAGTAGGAGCCTCAAATATTTTAAGCCGGCAGCTACCAGACTTTTAAAGGGTTTCCTCGCAAAACAGTACCCATTTCTTGTATGCTACTCTTGATGAAGTTAAGAATGGAATTCCCCCTTCCCCAAGTAAATGTGAGAGGCAAGATCCCCGCAGCACGCATCCTACGAATTTATTGTTCTAGAGAAATTATTGTAATAAATTTGGGACCACAAAGACATCCAGAACTATCAATAATGACCACAGGGATGTGCCAAACTTAACATTCGGGGATGTTTGGTGGCTGAAACAAATCTCAATTCCCATTTGGAGCTCCCATTAATATTTGGATGATACTGAAAATGGTCACGGGTGACGACGTTCGAGGGCTTTACAGCACAAAAGCAGTTACGCCTGTATCAATGACAGTGGGAATGGACTTACAAAAGCAAAGATCAGGCCCTTTTCCATGAAGAGAAAAATACACCAGGACGTCACTACATCTCTGCAGATTTCCCACAGCCCAACCCCATTTTTGGTAGCCTGTCCGACCTCTCCAGAGATTCTCCGTCGGCGGTCATCTCAATTGAAACATCTCCACGTGGTGAATGATGTTGATTGGGGCAAAGCTCTGGTGGTGCTTGTCTGCGTAGACACTGAGCCGCAGCATGCCGAGCCTTTCGTTCGTTTTCATCCATGTCAGAAAGAGAATGTGTGGTATGGAACGTGGTTATACACGCATTTGAGCATTTGACCGCAGCACCCTCTCGTCTATAAACGTTGAGCCAACGCATGCAAAGTTTAACGCGATTATATACATATTTGACCGCAGCGCCCTCTCCTGTACAGACGTTGAGCGGCTACAGGCAACGTTTCATCCATGACATCCCCAGCTCTTGAGTTACTGCCACATCTCAAAGCCCCCACTCGTCCCGCAGTCGTGGCCGAGTGGTTAAGGTGATGGACTAGAAATCCATTGGAGTCTCCCCCCGCACAGATTTGAATCCTGTCAACTGCGCAAACATTTTTTCTTCATCCTTTTTTTTTTGCTTTACACGAGCACGAGAGCTCACAAGCACGATCGCGAGCACCAGCAAGATTGATGTAAGCACTGACGCCAGATGGACAAGGCTAGACCCTAAGGAGCTTCGCCCCTAAAAAAGCTCAATAGAGGCTCCAGATGTTAGAGTAATTAAGCTCAGGCTCTCCCCTCAAAGGAGAAACCAGATATACGAGACCAGAGGACGGGCCACCCACCTCGACGAAGCTGTTGGTGATGAGGTGCTGGTACTTTAACTTCACCTTGGGGTCTGCTATGAGCTTCCTGCAGGGGCGGGGGGGGGGACACGGAAAGACAAAAGGCGGCCATGCACATCAACCTCGCAAAAGAGAGATCACGCTGCTCCACGAAACTCACATTACTGTCTGGTCGTCCACCAAGATGTCGCATCCGTGGGCCGCACAGGAGATGGTCTGCAGAGATAGTACTGAGACTTAAAAAGAACATATATCCCGCACTAGGCTTCCACTACACATAGTCAGTGACAGGTTAACTTTTCGAGGTAATGAGCCAGATGTCACCCAGCAAAGAAATATTCTCATTGCGGTCAGGCGTCGGGGCTTTCCCAACTGTCTCGTTTCTGCTTTGCTATCAATAGTTGCGAGTGCCCCGACAAATACATCGGGAACATAAGCACGCGCCTCCTTGGGTTTTACGCGAGATGACGTGACCTTTCTTCACTTTCTTCTGGACGAGCGTTGGTAAACAGAGCTGCGCCGCTTGTTGGTCTATACTCTGCGTCAACCATTTTGTGCTATATTGTCAAAGCTAGCATAGCTTCCACTGAGCAGCAGTCCCGCTTCGCTGCGAGGACACGAGGCTTTGTCTTTTGCGCCCTCATTCACGTGTGCTCGTGCAACTAGCTTTGAAAGAGTTGGAGCACTGCGGCACCTAGGCTAGCTTTGACAACGTAGCACAAAATAGTTGACGCCGAGTGTAGGACTCGATGCGCATCCATTTAAACGTTGACAAATCGGCCTCATTCGAAGGACGATTGGAGTCGATGCGCTTAGGTCGCATACACGTAAACGCAGCGAACGACTGCTATAATGAATTTTCTGGGTAAAGCATGACCGATTTCGATACCCACCTGGCCCATGCCTTCCTCCATAATCTTGGTCGTCAGGTAATAGTTCCAACACTCTGTGCAAAACCGATGGTCGCAGGCGAGCCCAGTCATCATCTGTGACGAGAAAAATGCAAGCATGTAGCTAAGGGACAATTCAATTCGACTCCCTCAAGCTTTACAACTGTTGCAAATGGTGCAGCTAGGGTGGTTCCACCCACGATTCCTTTTTGGTGAGCCTGAGAACACAGCTTTCTTGTCTGCTGCATTACCTTGTCTCCCAAACCCATCCTCTCCTTTGACAGGTGCACAACTTGGCTAATTTGTTAGCTAATGTACCAATGACTCACTTTGGCAACACAACATTTGCCAGGTGTAAACCAGGAACCCTTATCTGTATTCTTGCTCAATCAAGTTGGAAGGGGAACTCTGACCAAAAACGAAACCAAAATAAATGACTGGTATTGTTTTAGTGGCATGAAATATGATCACAGCCGAAATATTGCATCAAAGTAAGCTGCGTACTCCACTAAAACCGATTTTTTAAGATGCGACAAGCTGCCTTTTAGAGTGTGACAAGAAAATTAGCTTTTAGTAAGGAATACTAACGCAGCACAACCGTGACGTCATGTCGCGGTAGAGCTGCGGTCGATTGGTTGTACCGTGTACCGCAGCACCACGGTGACGTCACGTCGTAGCCGTACAGCTGATGATCAGCGCTGCCACCCCTCTAACAGATAGTTTCAGTTTTGCCGTAGACGCCCGAAACCAAACTTTGAGCTGTGATATTTATAAAACTATACACAATATTGAAAGAAAAAATTATGCCTTATAATTCAAGGACACTGCCTTAGCTAAAAACAGTCGTAATCCCAAATTAAAATATAGTGACCAGAGTTGCCAATAAACCAGATGAATTTTAAGAAGCTACAAGGCGAGTGTCAAGTTGCTAACCGCTTGAACATACAGTGAGCCCCTGAGGCGTATTATATGGGGGATTATAATCTCCAAATTAAAACCATCCTTATATGAAAAAAAAAATATAAAAAAAGCTTCATGGTAAGAAATTTTTATATACAGCTTTAGTTAGTGTTGACCAGCAATAGAAACCCCTATGGAACTCTCCGCAGGGCTGCTGCTTTCTTTGGAACCACACACTTTATCTTGGTGCCCCCTTTTATTGGTTGGTACTGGCATCAGGCATGTAGCCAGGGGGGGGCCCGCCTATGACAAAATGCTGTATGAGGGGGAGGAGGGAGAGGAGGTCCCAGCAAAATGAAAGATTTCGGGGGTGGGGGGGCCGGGCCCCATGGGCCTCCCCCCTGGCTACGTGCCTGCCTCGACGTAAGCCCGATGAACACCCGATCTCCCGCCAACACCAAAAGTTGACACCGAAAGACCCCAGATTTGTGGCGAAAAAATAAACCCCAAAAACAAGGAACCTTGTTCGTTATTTAGTGGGGCTTGCTAAAGAAGCGTCGAAGCTGGTATTGAAAATGTTCGTCAAAAAGGGCCAAAAGCCGGAGTGTAATTCCGGACGCCTGAATTGATTCTGAATCAGGTATCAGTGATCATTAATGGATACAAGGCACCAGGGCCACAAGCCAAAGCATAATTCAAATAGTTCAATGGGGTCACTCAAGCAAGAAACAAATGCTTTTTGTCCAAGGACTGAAAACATAGCCCACAGCAACTTGATAAACTGCCGCTGAAATCAGAGCTCAATCTCTCAAGGACAAAAAGAATCGTAGGAACCACCTCCAAAAAACAATATGGAGATTGATTTATTGCTTCAACTTAAACGGCACAAAGGCTACAAAGGCTATAGAGTTCCACAAACAGTATCAATTGCAGGAAAGGTACATAGGAAAAGGAAGACATTCTGACACCCCATAGGAACACTCCGCAACACTATACACTCCCAGCATGCCGTTTCTCCCTTCGTCATGAGTTCTATTTACTCTCATTTGTGCGAGAGCGGTGTGCTCTTTCCTCATTTGGATGAAGGACTGCAAAAAGTGTGACATAGCTTAACATCTCTCGTCATAACAACCAGCTGATGATAAAACAAAAATAAAATTGGCAATAATGAAGCTTGCTGGTTTTGCTGACTTGTAAAGACGACACAACTAAAATTATGCCACCTTTTTCGCATTGAAACCCCTACACATGATCCTTACCTGAGTAACACTCATAACAACTCAGATGGCAGGCATTCAAAACATTCTAGGAGCCTGTCAAAGCGTGATGCAACAACAGATTCAGCAGTGCCGGCGTCATAGATACCATATATTTATTTCCCCTTCTCTAAACATGGCAAAACAATGGGAGTCGTTTTGAATCTGTTACAGAAAAAGTTTACACAGGAGTTCAGTTACTATTTTGCCAGCTACAAAAAAACAAACCTGTTGTGCTTATTCATTTTTTTTTTTTCCCAATGATATCTGCATTGTCAAGTACTTGTTCACTGGCATTATTGCCTCTGAGGGCATTGTGGGACAAGCACTCCTAGGTGACGCCAGAGTGCACAAAGAAACTCGGGTAATAAAAGCATGTGTACGAAAAGAAATTATGAGGGTCATCAAAAACTAAAAAAAACTACCAAGCAAAGCACAAAAGATGACTGCCTGAAAGTCGGAGGAAAAAATGAAGGTTCGGTATCTAGACGAGCACACTTGAACGCTCAGTAGTTCACAGTGCACCACTACCAAACTTTAAAAAAAAAGAAAAAAAAAGACAGTATGTGTATCACAGTACTTTGCTAAACGACACAAATAAGGTGCGACATGTGGGCGCCTTCTGACTTTAATGAGTCCCGTAACAATATTTGACCCACGAAATATTAGTGCATCATATTTTAATTCAATCGGGCAAAAACAGTGTAACGTTCGGTGGTGCCCCAGTGTGTTCAAAATGCGCATCTGGTGACGTTTTATGGACGACTTAGTGATTCGCAGCGTTGGCAACAGCCATCAAAATTTCTCTTGCGGAGGGCTAACCAACTTCTTTTGCGGGGGCTAACCCAGTGTATCACTCCTGTGAAGTATTGTTACTCTTTCAAAAATTTCTCATTTTTGCGAGAAAGGTTCAAGAAGAGAAAAGGTGCTTAGAATGCGCAAAAATAACAAAAACAAATAAACACTAATCCGGTTTCGCGAGCCAGCAGGGCGGATGGTTGATCGGCCCTATTCGGGAATCGCCATTTGGGATGTCGGAACCAGCGAGACGCTTGTTTCAGCAATTTGAATCTGCTGCCTTTGCCGTGTGTTGCATGCCCGCCGTCCTCGTAAGTCAGTTTGGTGTGCTCGTGTTTTCTGTGTTGGTCTCCACATCAGCGTACTCGATTGGACTAGTCTGTGCATGTTACTGGCGTTACCCCAGAAGCTTCGTAAGCCTAGTGAGCCAGACGTGCTTGCCCGGAACGCTGGTAAAAGCTTGAAGCTGGATGGCACACGCACCAAAGGTAGAGATAATTAGATTTCAAAACTACCTCACCTATAAGCTATGTGTAATTGTGTGATAGTCGCACGCGCCGGCGGCCGTTCCCGCTCTAAACAACAAATGCCAAGTGTTGATCCGTCCAAACGCAAGCCAGCCCGCAGATTCGTTTCGAGCGACAATGGGCACGGTTCTGTGATCTTTTTCTGCTGACATTGGTCACATTCGGGAGTAAAGAAAAGCTAATTTTAACTCACTGCCCCCCTCATTCACTTTTTTTTTAACCTATCACGGTGCAGCTAACCAGAGCCAAATCGCTGCTTCGATTACAATGATTGCATTGGTACCGATCAGCGAGAGCAGAAAAAATGTGAAGCAGAGCATGCTAGACCGCGCTGAGCGCGGCGGCGCCAGCAGGGCATGGCGTAGTGGATGACGTCGGACACTAGTCCTTTGGCAAAGACCACCACGGCATCAAGCTTTTTTTTCTGTGCTATGTGTAGTTTCTGCAGGAGTGATTTGGCCCATGTTTCCAAAAACATTCTATAATAAATGAAATCACATAATTCCTGCCACAATAAAAGTGCACAAGGAAAAGCTATGCCAAAAATTCTTAGCTTTATACTGGAGAAAGAAAAATAATAGGGTGGATAAAGTTTCCCTAGCACTGAAGATTTTGTCCAGAGAGAAATCGAAACAATGCCTACAGACACTGCCTGGAAACGAGACCTGCTGCTCACCGAACTCGGCAGATCCCGCAGGCAGATCTCGCAGTCCTCCATTCCAGGGGCAACCGGCCGTGAAGACTTCTGCAATATGAAGAGGTGCAAAGAACAATGTCACCCGGTTTTACGAAGCCCACAATGGCTGCACCCTACTTTGCACAAAAGCCACCAAAAACAAGAGATTGTAGCCTTTGTCATCAAAATGCTTGCCCATGTTTCAAGCACCCCCCCCCCCCCCCCCCCAAGAAAAACCAAAACCATGAGGTAGCAAAGAAAAAAAAAAGAAAAAAAATTCAGATGCAGATTGCTATAAAGAGGCCCATACCGCACAATCGTGCACGACCTCGACAGTCGCAACAGCTTGAGGTAAAAATGACTGAAAGAACGCGTCACTGCAAAAAAGTTGCTTTGTTACAGCGACGGAAAAACATGGGTTGGCAACGTGAGTGACAAACAAGCAACTGCACAAAAGTTGCACCAACAATTAGGTTCGTGGTACGGCTTTTGTGGAGGTCGATCGACCGAGTTTGCCTAGCGAAGGAAATAAATTTTAAAGTTGTTTGAAGGAACAAAAGTTAATAGACCGTTTTCCAAAGGGTGTGCAATCAAGAGGCTGCTGCGCCAATCATTCGAGTTTGGGTACATGCTCCGAGTATGCGTCTGACACAAGGGCCGCGTCGGCGTTCGGCCTGAACTTGGCTCGGCCCCCGTCTGAAACGAGTACTATGTTGGCGTGTGACGAGGACTCCATTCTGATGGTACGCCGTGTGCCCAAGAAAAGGCGACAGCCAATGTTACTTGATGGGCTTTCAAAAAGTGTCTATTAATCAAACCTTTCCCTAAATAATTCCAAAAATATATCTTTTGTTTACCATTTGTCTATTTTTATGCATTCCACACGCATTTGTTTCGTATTTACATCAAGGGCTTCTGAGAAAATCGAAACGTTGAGCTTTCTTGCTATCATCCACTTCGTTAGTCAGTTATGTAGCACTTTTCTCTAAGCAGATAAAAACATGAAAGAAAATAACGCTAAAAAAGCAATATCCTATTTTGAAGAATCAGAATACAAAAGTAAAAGCAAACAAAGCTTTTTTGCACACTAAAATTATCAAGCTGTTTTTATTCTGCTGTTGTGGGGTTTACCCAATAAAAAGTTCCTAATTAAACTGACTTTAAATTTGCAGTAATTATTTCTTCTGCATTCTTTTCAGTGACCGGACAGATTAATCAACCAGTCTGTCATGTTTAAAAGTTTATCTAGTGATTAAGTGTTATTTTACAGCAGCAGTGATTTAAATCAAATTAATCTGATTTATATTAAATAAATCAGATTTAAATAAAACCAATCTGAATTAGATCAAAGAAATCTGATTTACATGATTTAAAAACAATCACAATATTTTTCTACTTTGATGGATTAATTACTATTTCTGCATTCATATTCCAATTGTTTTTTTACCAATGCATCATATTAAATTGACACTGCTCTTCTGTTTTTCCCGTTAGAGCTGGTGTACTGCAAGGTGGCAATTAGGGCCCTTCGGTATTTAATTTGAACATAGACGATATTGCTAATGTCAGCACAGCCCCTTCCTACATAAATTATACAGATGATGCCAGTTTATTATTTTTTTTTTCAGGAACTGAAATAAAAAGACTTGTGTACAAAACAAATGCTTTGTACAGAAGCTGTACAAGTTGAGTGAAGTCTCAGTAGCAATACACATAAGCAAAGTAAGGCTGCCCTTTTTAAGCCAAAGAGCAAACATTTCCTTTCTTTTAATAAATGACTACCAAAATGACATTTTCGAATTCCCTGACCTTTCCAGGTTTCTCCCGTTTATTTTATCAAAATCTCCCGATCGACTCCTAAGGGAACGAGACATGTCTGAAGTGCATGCAGTCTTCATGTGAACATATTGCTATATCTGACGGCCGACAGGCTGGCAACCAACAACTGGATCCCGTATCTTGTCAGTCTATCTTTCCTATATTGTTTGCTGAATAAATACTGTTTTAAATAAGTCAACACATGATTGAAGCCATGACGTGTTTTTTTAAACTTTAATAAAAAGCAGCTGTGGCTCAATTAGATGCAACTCAACCATTTTCTTGTTTTTTTTTGTTTTACAGCTTTAAAGGGGTACGGAAACAAAAATTGAAATATTCAGATTTCGTTCGGAAATGAGTCAAGCATGACGTATATTAACCGTAAATGATAATCGCGCGTTTGTATTTTGAACGATTGGCCATATTTTTCGTTCCAAACGGTGCACTCGAGCAAGCGCTCGAAGAGAAGCGAACGGAGAGCGCGATGCGTCATGGGATATCCGGCGCAAACAAAAACAGAAAGAAAAGATTTCCCACGTTCGTGGAGTAGCAAGGCAGGCGTGGTTATGAGCTTTGCCCTTGGTGGCGTTGTCAGCGTTGTGATGGTGTCAATAGGGAGTTGTAGTAGATCGTTTTTCTCCTCCGCTACGGTATCCCCGAAGAAAACGCCGCAGCTGCGCATGCGCGCCCCCAGCCTTGTCTGCATAGTTCAGGGTCGTGTGGCGAATTACGGAGCGCTATCCGGGTGCTTAGCGCGCTGCGGAAACGCTCTACTACAATTCCCTAATAGCGTCAGCGCGTTACAACCGAGCCGCTCGAAGTGCCCGTGGGGCGACGAGCGTGTGGCTGGCCCAAGGAGCACGTAGCTTCCACAACACTGTCAGCTTAGGGCTGAACGAGGTGGGGAAAACAACTTTTGTTCGAGTTTTGAGCGACGTGCTAATCTTCTAGGGGGAGAATGGCTATGTCCGGTTGCACGAACGAGGGTCCGAGAAAGAGGGGAGTCCTTCCTTTCCGTCTTCGTGAACTGTTTCGTACAATGCGCGACTTGTGAGTTGAGGAGGAAAGCTAAGAAGGAAAATGTTGAAATACCAAAGAGCGGAGCTGCTCCGAAGGAAACTGCTACGTCACGACTACGTAGCAGTTTCCACAACGTTGCTAGACTACCTCCCAAATAGGCTCCGCATGCATCCACCAGGTGCACATTGAAGATCGTTTATTTAGCTTTAAAATTAGTTTTCTTGTGCTTTTCAACGGAAGACTGGTGTTTTTGAGGTTAGGGTGCAACATGCAACACATTAAAGCCAGAAAATGAGCGCTGAAATTTCGTTTCCCTACCCCTTTAAAGAGTGTGTATATTGAATAAGAGATGCCTTCGATTACTGTAAACGACTTCATTTTTGCAAATCACCTACATTTGCCAGAAAAAGGTCCTGTGAATATGTTTCCCTATAATAGCAAATACACAGGATACCACCCAGATTAGTGAAATATTGATTAATACCACACTTCGCCGAATTCGCAAAATTTTGAGCCTGCAAAAATAAAGTGGTTTGCAGTATTTAGAACACGAGCACATACTTCATTTTCATTCATACCACCACAAACATGTTGAGATTTACGTACTGACCTGCCCAGCTAAAAGATAATGTCTACTTTGCCTTTCCACTTCTGTGCGACTTTTTTGTTAGCATTTTGTTTGATTCCCTCAAACACAAAACTATGCTCATTTTCACCTCAAGAACCATAGTAAAAAAAAAAAAGTCTGGCTCTTACCGGAGCCTCACTACTTCCCCCTTTACGGGACGAATTAAGAGATGTATGTGTATTTTGGATTAGGTATCTGTTATCTTACCAAGACGTACACATTTCAAATGCAAAAAGCATAGCTTCTTCCTCCGACAACCAAACCTTGCAAGAACAACTTTCCGTGGCTTGTGCAAAAACTTTCCCTTTTCGTGAGGTGACAAGCAGTATAGCTGCTTAGTTGCACGCATAAGCCCCAGGCAGTGGGTTACTTTAGGTATGGAATCAAAGGTAGACTAAATAGTCTATTTCACTGAAAAAACACCAGAATAATCAGGAGCCCCCAAATTGATATTACATTCCAGATTCAAGCTTTATAATAAAGCAGCAATTCTTAATTCCAATAAAGACTGTCAATGATTATGAAGATTAATTACAATTCAAATATGTAGGTCTACATTACAAAAATCGCCATGTGAACGACATTATGCCTTCTCAAAAAGAATTATTCCCAAGCTTCTATCCATTGCTCCACCTAATTTAGTTTTAATTTACTCTATTGACTGTGCTATTGAGCAGATGGAACATTTATGAAGGTGATAACTAAACGAGAGAGTTGATATAAAAAATAAAACTAGAGAGCAATCCATATAAATGTTCTTGCAATATCCTTGTTAAACCCTAAAAAAAAAAGTTACATGGTCAGATTGTTACAGACTATCATAAATACTAGCCAAATTTTTATTCCAATTTTTTTTTTACTGCTATGCAGGGTAATTACATCAGCCCTCATGAACTTGCTTTCTTTTTCTCTATTAATATACCCGACGTCTTTGCACGCAACGTCCCACTCTGGAAAAGTACTTTTTTCTTAGTATGCAGGTGAGCAGTGGCAAAGCAGGATACACAAAATCGTGATGCCCGTTCCGCAGTTGTCACTTCCCTGCACTACACTGGTGCATGATGAGAAGTGCAGTCAACAAAGAAACCACGACAATGAGAAATATTGCAGAACTTCCGCTTATTGTCGGTGTTCAACAGAGAGATAAAATCGTAATGTATGTTACTCAAGGCAATAATCAAAATTTCTGAAAATTCGCAGAAGCATGACGTAACGATCCGGCCATGTAGCAGGGCCCAAATTATTATATTTTCAGTATTAATAAAGCAGTAGAAGCGAGATAAAGCCTTTTCTAGCATTTAGCCTTTTCTAACTGCCTCGGAAAGATGTCCCCGAGAATAGAAGTATTCCAATGAGTAAATGTGACTTATTAATATGACGTTACTAGTACTACATGTGTGTACAGGAGGGATACTTGAAGAGGCAAAAAAGATCCTAGTGGCCTCAAAGGGACAGCCGAACATTGGCAATCGCTCTAAGTCTCACATGAATGTCGTTCTAAAGTTATTCCCCAAGTTTCAACCACCTCTGTGTTTTCTTTAAAGGAACCATATAATGATTTTTATGCATTCACTAAATACTACTTAGAACCACTCTCTAACGTCAATAACTGAATAAACTTGCCTTAGCTCCTTTTTCTAGGCAATGGCAGTCGCCAAAGAAATTAGAGAAATATGAGCATTGTTTATCCCCCCAACTCGGAGCCAGAAGCGGCCACGTGGCCTGGGGCCCATCCTATGCTGCCAACGTTAATCATACTCCCCGTACTGGGGTTGGAAAGGAAGAAAACACGTGCTGGAGCTTCAGAAATTGTTCGGCTATTCTCATCACCGCAGTGGTTAGACACGGGACACTACCCAAGTGCCCACCGAGGCATTGATTGTTACGAGCCGATGTCCAGTGCTCACGTAGTTCTCGTGTCCAATCCATGAGTCGCGCTCGACTGTCGTCAGGCGGGTGGTTTTGATCCCACAATTACTTAAATCTCACGCCTCGATCGATCCGACTGTGATGACGCGTACGGAGGCCTGCTGTCTAAGTAGTGTTGGTCTGACTTGTAAACGAAGGGTCGTGGGTTTGAATTGCCTAAAATTTTTAATTTTTGTTTCTTTAAGGCAAAGTAATTACTTTATAAAGTGAAATCATTTGAGACATATGGCTACCTTTAATTCGCGTTACATGTCATGTTTTAATCACTTTCATTCCACGCGTGATGTCACGTTTCACGTGAGCATTATGGGTTGTTTGAAATTCCTGCGCGAGGGCATGTACCTGTGACGTCATGACCCTATCGACCAATCTGGGATTTTCAGTCACGCCACCAACATCGGCTTTTCTGCGACATGAGCTCCTTAACGCTATCGCGTTAAAATCATCAATTAGTAAGGGTGATGCTCATTTCCAAATTAAATTGACCGGCATCTTGTCAAGAACCAACGTCAACAGCCAGGCTATGCCAGCTCATCCTGAATAAGAAAATGTTGACTTGGGAAAGCGCTATTTTGGGCCAGATTCAATCAGAGAGTGAAGATGCATAAAGATTAGTGAACAATTTAGATTACTTCCTTCTGCATGATAAGTCGCATGCACCGCGGAGCTGATTGTAAACAATGTTTCGTTAGAAAAACAAGCATTGTGATTGCCACTCAGTGTTTCTATAAAAATAGACTGAAATGACTGTCCTAAAACTTTTCTGACATTTTGAAAAATTCATTTGTTTTTAGCTCAGTGGTGTCGTCCTTATGTATATATTGTGAAATGTATTTCATAAACCATATTTCATGATATATATGGCCACAAGGTGCCCATTTCACGATTTTTTGGCCTATAATAAATTCCTTGGTTTGATGACACAATCACGATTTAATGTTTAAAGGACACATGCAAAGGAAAAAAACATTTTTTTTAAACGGCTTAGATGGATAAAGGACGCCATAAAACGATTTTACAACGAAGAAAAAAAATTTTTAGAGCTATATTTACGGCGCAAAACGAATTTGTAGTTGGCGCCCGCGGGCACCGCGGAAAAGTGGTCTGTATTTATCACGTGACTGGTCTTTATTTATCACGTGGTGCTTGCGATCTTTCGGAAGCTTCCTATGGCCTCTAAAAGTAACTTATTCATCTTTGTTTGAAGTATAACAAAAAACCAAGACGAATAAGTAACTTTTAGAGCCCAAAGGAAACTCCTGAAAAAGCGCAAGCAGACGTGATAGACCTGTGCGCCGGTCAGACGACGGCGGCGGCGCCCCGAAGCAGACAAACTTGTGCGGCGGCGGCGACGGCGGCGTGGAGAAACGCGTTGAAGCGGCGTTCGCACAACGCTCAGCGTGCGGCGGCGACGCAGCGCGGCGGCGCGCGGGCCTACCACGTGACCAGCAGCGGCTCCCGCGAGCGCCAACTACAAATTCGTATAGCGCCGTAAATATAGCTCTAAAATTTTGTTTCTTCGTTGTAAAATTGTTTTATGACATCCTTTTTCCATCTAAGCTGTCTAAAAAAATTTTTTTTTTCCTTTGCATGTGTCCTTTAATACTAGGACACAAAGTTGTACCAAACACGGGTATTTTATGCAAACTACCACAGTTCGCGACAGTATTTTATACTGTGTAAATAGATCAGCTTGAACCTTAAAATTCTACTTAAACACGAAGAAAGAAAGGACAGTATAATTCTAAATTTCAAGCTGATCTATTTACAGGTACGTACCAACAAGCTCAACTCTTTACTGTTGTACTTAAACATTTTGATTCAGGTAAAATATATGTGACTGGTAAACAAAGGGGCATTGAGTCGTATGAACACGACGTTATGTACGTTAATGTAGATTTTCTTTTACTGTTGCGTCAAAATTAAATAACTGAATTTCATATTTTTGGTACCTGAAAAAAAAAAAGTGAATTGCACGGACGATAGAAGAAACTATATAGTTAATCGTTTAACGGCGTAATTAACGTCTCTTGCCAGAACAACGCAGAAAATATATTCTCAATTTAGCAGTTCGAACCATTATTTTTTGTTCCCCGGAACTGAACCGCAACCGAACCTGAAGCCTTGAACCCGAACCGGTAAAAATTTCGGTTCGACACTCTGCACAAAAATACTCTAATAAACTTAGCGATTAAAAAAATAAAACATTTCCGACTATTTTTGTTACATTTGCACTTGGGAGCAGGATGGCGCAGCGAAATCGGATTGGCGCACAATGGAGCAATTAGTGCAGCACTTCCACCCCTGACAAACTGGAATTAAGTTGTGCCACAATGTTGGCACAAATTCCTTGCACTTCGGCGAAATGCAGCAAGATGTAGCAGGGTAAGCACTTTGGTGCAGCAATCGCATCGCTGGTATACGCATGCCAGCGGCACCATTGCAGTGCCGTGAAGTTAGTGGGTTGAATTCGTGTATAGACAATGTGATGTTCTCACCTTTTGAGCTTTGCTGCTGGAAGGTTTCTTGTACGGGTTGACCACATGCGCCTCCTTGAAGAGCCGCTCCTGGTCACCATCGTAGTACCTGAGCGTGGAATACCAACCTCACATCTTGCACGACTCCCCTCCCAATCTAACTAAATGGAAGAGCTACGACAATGTGGAGAACACCTACCTCTCGTACAGCTTCTCCTTGTCCCATTTAAAGTGGTTCAACAGGATTCGCGTTGTGGTAGGCGGGATCTGCAAACCACACGAGTCGCAACAGAGGTACAGATGCAGTTATTGGGCTATTTGCTTAAACCTATACTCAAGATACTGCAACGGCAATATGCAATTGAGACTTATGACCGACCAGAGTTCCCAATACATGACTTCGGCACAGCTGTGCCGAAGAGAACAAATATGGTGGTGCAAGATATATGCTGCAGAAGGTACGTGCTCAACAGCAAGACCACCGCAAGGGCAGATAACGTGACGTCAACACAAGCTCCATGTACTCTACAGCATGAACTGTAACGCAGG
This sequence comes from Ixodes scapularis, assembly GCF_016920785.2. Taxonomy (NCBI): domain Eukaryota; kingdom Metazoa; phylum Arthropoda; class Arachnida; order Ixodida; family Ixodidae; genus Ixodes; species Ixodes scapularis. Next base: position 78,587,583 of record NW_024609846.1, on the reverse strand, counting down.
CATACAGCAATCACTCATCCCTGACTGGTTGATTGTGGCCATTTTTCTGAAGCCAGCGCTTTGAATAAATTTGCGATTGAAAAAAGTCATGCGTTCTACAATTGCCTCCAGGATCTAAACATAATCGTTTCGATCCTGGATGCAATCGCGACTGGGAAGCGTATTACAGTGGAAAATAAGTTTGTTCATCGCGCCAGCTTTGCCAACTTTATTGAGGAAATACACCTGAACGTGCACGCAACGTTGTGTCAATCGAAAGAGAGGTGGAGAGGGAGGGGAGGGGGGGGATACTCTGCCTCACTTTGACAGGCGCTCAAAGTTGCGTCTATCGCGGCAGTCGACTGATTACAAGGCTCAGCACTTTCGCTACCCTGCCAACGAACACATGCAAGGTTATCGGAAGAATGACTTGCAAAACCTTTAGACTGAGCAGCTTAATCGAGTTTTGGTTGATAGTGCACGCTCGGTCGCGACGACAGCGTCTCGTCCTCAAAACCAACGGGTGTACAGAGGGTTTAGCTTACGCGCCATGGCAGCAAACGCAGGTAGATAAGGTCTGCTTCATGTAAAACAGCACCGACAGCGTCCCACGTAGCGCTGGCCAACGCTTCGAGGGCGGTCGGATATTGCGTCTTTAAAAGGGAGGGGGGGGGGACACACCTGTGCAACCGTACAGAGCTTTTGAGGACGCGTGGCGAGCGACGACAACTACGTGCGCGCCTCGGCCGACTGATCCGCGCTCCCAAATAACGCATTCGTAGCACCGTGGCATGCGACAACAAGCAATTTTCGCGCTGATTGCGAGCAAACGCAAAGTCAACGGTTAGGCTTAAAAGTTGGCCAGAGATCTCTCGTTGGCGCGGGTCGTGATGGCTTGACCGCCGAAGCACTCACCTCGACCACATTGTTAACGTCTCGGATAGAGTCTATCATGTGCTGCACAATGTCCTCGGTGGTTAAAACTTCGAAAGGAAAATCCTCGATGTCCATTTTCTCTTTGGCCGTGGTCGGTTCTGGTTCCAAACCAATGGACAGGCCGTCGTCTTCCTCGCCACTAGATTCGTTGCCAGAGTCCGTGTTGTAGATGTTGTCGTCTTCCGAATCCATTTTGGAGTGCTTGGGGGATGCGGTAGAAAAGAAAACAGTTTCCAAATATTACAAATTGAGAAAAACTACGGAACTGAGCGCTGCTGGGCCTAACACAGGCCTCCCTACTGCTCGCCGTTCCATACCGTGTTTATCCTGTGACGTCATTTCGCCACTTGCGCCCCCTGACGGCAAGGCGGGACGGGACGGTGTCCGCTGCCAGCGGGCGTTTCAAGGACCACCGAAAGCCTCGGGAAACACGCTCTGTCGTGACCGGACCGTGCAGCGTCCACAAAGGCCGATTTGCCGAAGGTCCAGGCCGACCGAGTTCGTGGCACTCGCTCCTGGCATGTGACGTTGCGCGGATCAGTGAGGCACTGCCGCCAGGACGCTCCCCGGGGCACTACTTCGGACGCTCTGCCAGGCTCTGCTTCGAACCTGCGGCCTAAGAATTTCTGTTTTCTCGTCCTCTGGCTTCCCAGCCGCGTGCTTTTGTAATCACGAACATGATGTACGCACAGCTCGCGTGAGTAGTGTGAGTGCCGTTTTCTAATAATTTTCGACTTTAAAGGGATACTTCAACGAAATTTGAAATATTCCCGTCGTGTTCAAAAATAGGTTGAATATGATCCACAATATCCGTAAATGACAATCGCACGTTTGTATTTTGAGCCTGGTGGCTGTATTTTTCGTTATAAACGGCCCACTCTGGCAAGCGCTCGGAGAAGGCCCAGCGGAGACCACGTGACATCCAACGCAATCGTGACGTAGTTCGTCTCAAGACGAGCAAAGCTGCGGCGAGGATGACGTCGAGAGGATGGCCTAGTCGTTCCAGCCACCGAAGCGGCTGCTTTTGTACAAATTTTGAGTGATGGCTAAAATATTGTAGGAGGACAATAGCGACTTCTGTGACACACAAAAGGCATTCTCGGGAAGAGGGGGGTTTCCTCCTGCCCCTCTTCTCTCGTCGTGGCCGGGGGGGAGACAACCTCCGTCACTAGCTGCTAAGGTTGCTAGATGGGCATTACACGCGAGGCGTTAGCGACATCCACCAGGTGCTCTTTGCTAATCGTTTAATTCGTTTTCAAATTCCTTTTCGTGACTTTTTGAACAAGATATTGGTATGTTCGATTTGATGGTGCTTTTTTGAACACATATAGACCAAAAAATGAGTGCCGAAATTTCGTTGTAGTATCCCTTTCATGCAAGTTGACAGCGGTTATTTCGGTTCCCAAAGTGGTTTTAATAAAGAAATCCGTCTTTTGAGTGTTAAATATAGATCAGTTTTGTCTTGGTATTATTTTATATAAATCCCTGACATTTCCGCGAATTACCACGTTACAGTGCTTATTTACAACTAAAAGAAGCGAAAGCATGTTGCAAGAGGCATCACTGATCGTGCGCTGGAAGTGAAACCGAAACTATGTTTGCGAATGCATAAATTATAGTAAAGCAGTGAGTGAGCTATTACCTCTCTATAGACGCCCTACAAGACGCTTGAACTGCTTTAAACGGGGCGATTTTTATTGCGTTTAAATTTAATTCGACGAAACCAAAACCAAAACATCTTGATTTCTCCGCATAATCAAAATGGCGCAAAAAAAGGTATAAAACAAGGTTGCCAACTTCAGATATAAAAGACGCATTAAAACTTGGGTTTGGGCTAGTTGGTCCATTACTGAATTCTACATAAAAAAGAAAGAAAACAATTGCGTCAGCGCTCCAGAGTGAGATGGTGTTTCTGGAAGGTTGGCTCTGATTGTCGCGATTGAATCCGATGTGGTTTGGGCAATGTGTATATATAGGTGACAATGGTATTAATTAAAAAACAGTTGAGAGTGAAGCGCCTGTCCTGTCGTCCGTGTTTCTTTATTGTCCTCGTTTGTTCGCGCTTTTTAACCTTTTATTCAATAAAAGAAGCCTTTGCCATGAAACAATTCTCTATGGAAACTAGACCAAAACTGGATGAAGGAATAAAGTTGAGCAGTTCCTACCGCTTCTTGGAGTTGTCCCTCTTGTAGTACTTTAATTAAAATATCTTACCTTGTTTTAAAAGTGCCAGAGAATGGTGAGGCGAGCTAATAGGCCAGTCTTGGATAAGAATTATGCTATAATCAAACTCCGGCAGCAATTTTCCCAGCATTCTTCGAGAGTTGTAAAGTGAAACAAGTCACAATGCAAATATTCTACTGTATGAACTGTAGCATGTCCGATTTCCGCTCCTATGATAGACACAAAGATTTAATTTAACTTCACTCATGAACTTTAAAAATCTATACATGTTTTGCCTAAAAAACGGAAAAACATGCAGTGCAGCAAGACGTGGACTATCAAAACTCAAAACACAGTCATATTAAAAATTGTACATCATGTATGAAGCTGATTAACTCTTTTTCGTAGAGCACGATCAACAGCTTTTGGCACCATTCTGTCATTAACGTAACACCTGTATAACTTCAAAAATCATGAAGACATCCACCACACCACACCACTCTTCGTGTTGTTTATTTTCATTCTCGTGGTGGGAAGAAAGAAGTCATCTCAGCACTGCTCCAAAACTATTCAGCACCGACCCCATCGATATAAAATGCTTGCAGCCATTGGCACCCATCACCACAAATTGCTGCCCCATGTAGGTCACGCTGTCATACACACAATGTTATTACACACACATTTAGGGAACTGCTCTGCAAGCAACTGAACTGACTGCAGACGCTTAGATGTCGTAACAGCATGGGTGCACTTTGAGGAACAACAAGTGTCCTGCAAATCTGAGGTTTCATCGCCCGATGAAACTTTTGATTTGTCTAAGGTTGCGTAGCCAAAAACTACTCGTGCTCCGCACCAACAGCAGTGGCATTGGCTCACCAACTAGAGTAACATTAATCTGCGAAAAAAAATATTTTCGAAATTATCCACAGAACAGCTTCTTTAAAGGTTCCCTAAAAGTGCCACTGCATCAGCACGTCTTAGAATTTTGCCGGAGCTGCTCGGGCTCAAGTTTTTCAGAAGACGTTGATCTCGTCAGCGACGATGTCGAAGAGGGAGGCCCAGGGCCCGTGCCTGGCAGCCAGGTCTTTAGGCGTGTCGCCGGCACGGCTCCTGGAACGCACATCCGCAAACGGGTTCCAGAGTAGAGTCTCGAGCAGCGTGCGGCTGGACGGCTGGCTGGCCGCCAGGTGCACGGGTGTCAGGCCTCCCTCGCTGGGGCTGTTGGGGTCGGCGTCGTGCTGCAGGAGCACCATGGCGCACTCGAGGGCGCCCCACTTACAGGCGCAGTGTAGCGGCTCCCAGCCGTCAACAGTGCGGGCCCGAACGCTCGCACCCGCTGCAAGCAGCGCCTGCGAAGAGTGAAATCACCGTTAACTCAAGAATCCAGAAATGCACCGGGAGAGTACGTGACCGAAAAAGTCTACTCTGAGCATGATGCCTGGAAACATGTCTCCGACAGAAGTGTTTACCGCGTCTTCAAAAGTGGTCCCTTGATTTCCGCCCAACAATGTAGTAGAAGCGTCACATTGTCGCCGGCTGCGGATGTGGCGGCATCGCAGCGGCGGTCGTGTCTGTAGCAGACGCCTGTGCTGCTGCAGGTTGCTGTCCAGCTTGACGCAGTCCACAAAAGCTTTGGCAACCAGGAGTCGGGACGACGGCGACACTTGCATTCTCTCATACGCTTTTTCCAGAATTGTTTGGGCCAACCGCCAGGATTGCGACATCTGACACAGTGACACTCCAGCTTTCGTGATGTCATTCGTTGCCACTTCGGGACCCCTTTTGATGCACAGTTGTAAGATACATTGCGGGCACCACACTCCAACTAAACAAAAGACTGGCGCCAACAAAACTAGAGACATCTACAGACACAATGCAAACATCTGTACTTTTGTTGGTGTTTGACTTCTGTAAAGCCGGAAAAGAAGCTTAGCTGAAACACTTCTTGGAAAAAACGAGTTAGAGGTGAATTCTGGCGTATTTTTATCCCGTGAATCTGAATATCACTTTTGTTTTCCCTGAAGATGCAACTAAAAGCGAGAAAAAGCGAAAAAACATTCGACCAGTCGTGACGTCATACTAGGATCTTCGGGCCGCCAAGCGCGTGTTGCTCGTGTGGGCAGCGCGTGCAACGGCAAGCTTGCCAGGTATATTTCCCGCACTGACACCAGTCGTGACGTCTCTTTCTGACCTTTCTGAAAATAGCAAGAGTGCGCGTGCATAGCTTTGATAGGCGCTGAAGATGCGCGAGAGCAGATTCCGAAAGCTCCTAGTGTGACGTCACGCCCCGGGAAGGAGGGGCTTCGGCGGTACTTTAAAAATTAATTTCTGAAGCCTCCGTGCACCAAATTGAAAAATAATCTTGATATTCCTGATCCTGGAGGTAGAATGAAGGCCATTGAAATGTTTTTTCTCAAATAGAGAACCGCTTCAGTTTCCCTTTAAATCGCCTTCAGGGACCATGCTTTGGCACCATCTGGAAACAACCTGCTAAGCTACCGTCTTGTCAGCATTCGAGGGCGCCTCTCACAATGAAACGCAACATACGGACAGGGCATGCGCGCCATGTGAGCATTCACGGGTTATCTACTGCTCAATCGGGGTAGAGGGGTGGAGTTGGGCGAGGAACATGTTTTTCCTGCTAAGGCGCACAACTACTCGATGTGACTAAGGTGGACAGTATGTGCCAACGTTCTATGGTGAAAGATGAAAATGCAGATGCACGGCGTAATGTGTTGTCTGGATCGTGCTGTCGTTTGCTACATCGCCCGTACTCGTGGGACGCTGGTGGTCGGAAAGAAGGACCTTTGGTCGGCCAGAACTTTATATGCTACGGAATACTGTCTGAGGTAATTTGGTGCTAGTATCTATTACTAGCAAATAAAAATTTAAAATATTCTACCGAAATATTTTTAGTGCAAACAATGCGTCATAGTAGGGACAACTTTTTCTGGCATTTCCGAAGAAGCAATAACTGTGCGAGCACAGCTGTGATCAGCACTCCATGCGCGCGAGCGCATGGGTGACCAAGGCCTTGGCTTCATTGCCAAAAAAATGTTATTCCCGAGTATAGACCTTTCCGATGCTTACAAAATCACAGTCCAGCATGCGATCTTCACAGCCCAGCACATGCGTGTTCATCGCTTCAAGAAATGAGGAAAACACGCGCCATATGCGCGAACATTCAAGATGGCACCGACCGCACACTCCTTTTTGGAAAGGTCTATAGTTCCACAAATAAATTGGACATAATTGCGGACTTCTCAGTTCAACCTGCCATGCAAGGCCACCATGCTTGATACCCTTTTTGATGTAACCAATAGGTGCCCCTGTTGCAATTTGGCACCTTTATTACAGTGGAGCTGTTAAGGGCTAGTTTCCCCAGGGTAGTGTCCGGTACCAAACAAATGTCAACACAACACTCTGGTTGCCACCATCTCTCATAGATGGCGGTAGCTGTCCAGAGTGTTGTGCTTGCCAATTGTCTGCTTGCCGCCGTTGCTCATATATCGCGGCAACCAGACAACTGGTCGCTACCGCTGCTCATAGATGGCGACAACATTTCTCCGGAAGAAGAAGAGTGGGAACGGAACGAGCGGCGATGTGCACAGCAGCGCGAATGGTTCCGCAACCAACGCGAGGCCGCTATCGCCTAAAGTTCAACTGCGTCGAGTGCTTCAGATTCCCTTGTGAAAGAAGAGCAGATCGCTACCCCGGAAAGCCACTGCCGAGAACAGAAGCTACAGCTCTGCTGCTCTTCCTTTTTCACCAGTGTGGAAAAGCTGAAAGTTTTGCGCTTTGGGGAAACCGGTGCAAGCAATCTTGGGAGATTTTAACTTTAATGCTTACAGGGACGTTGGAAGAGCCATGCTTTGGCACTGAAGAAAATAAAACTGCTCCTGGGGAACATTCCAGGTTACTAGCCTCCAAATGCCGATTTTTATATCTGTTTAGGGCATTCAAGTTACATGAAAACTCAAAGTAAAACAGAACCTCATGCTTCAAATTAATTCTATTACTAGATTTTCCGTGGGTGTCTCATAATTTGTCAACAGACCATATGCGATATTGTTTGAATGTCTGGCAACACTCTTTGCACTACCATCTTTGTTGCACTGAGATTCCTCTGCTGTTTCTCAATTTATAGTCGGTTACAAGTCAAGAAGGTAGGAGAAGCTCCTCCCACAAGTGTGATGCGCCCGTTTCAAATCTCTCCGCAGTCGAAAGAAGAGTTCACTGGAAACGCTCCTTGTTCCGCTTCAATGGATTCCCACTTGTCTCCGATCCCACTTTTGAAGAAAGCGACCTTTGTATTCATCGGAGAGGGAACCGAGCCCCTGAAAGCAGCCTTTGTATCCATCGGGGGGGAAGCTAATCCCCGAAAGTCGTATTTGTTTCCGTCGGTGGGCGAGAACTCTAATCTCCCTCTCGTGGCTTCCACAATGCTAAGTCAAAGTCGAAAGATAAAGCAAATATGTACAGAAAGGCAAGACCCTCCTCGCGCCTTGGCCACGACGTCACGGAAACGGTGGGACGGTATTGGATGCGGAGGTGGCGGAGGGATATATGATTCCCTTTGAGGGGCATTTGCCGCTACCTTCTTAACCTGTAACTGACTATAGTAGCGTTCTCGGTAACAATCGAGGCCTACTGCTCGCTGTCATCGATCCTCACCCAAACCTGCAAGCTAAGGGTTAGAACTGTTTTACACTCTTCTTGCATGTGTAAGTGCTCGTCGCCCTGCCGGTCGCTGGTTTCTCACTGCAAACAACATGGCAGACATACACTTCAGCTTGAAATTTGGCTTCGCACAGGCGTGGGTGCCTGGTTTTCGAAAGCGCTTTTTTTGCACGAGTACATGTGCAAGCAGAGGATTCTTCAGAGTTACGCTTTCACACCCCCCCTTTGCCAGCGCCAAAGCCAACTTGTGAGAAGCAGCAAGTTCCTCGGCACCCCACTAGATGGCGCTGTGCATTTCACATGTGGTCTATTGTTTGGAGGTAATTAAAACATTTTAAAAAGACAACAAATCGAATAAAGAGTAAGGAAACCTCCCAATAAATAAAACATATTTTCCTCCTTTGGTTTAAAAAAAAAGACCTTATTATAACAGAAATAATCTCCCTTATCTGGTGCACTCCATATTATCCTCGTGCCAAAGTCTAGTCTCATCCCATACTGGCCGCACCAATAATTATTCTGCTCTGAGTCAGATGACATGTGAAGGCTCAATCAAACACACTTGCGTTTGACTACGACCGACTGAGACAAGGCCGGCATTTAAGCCTCTTGTAACTGCTTGCGACTGGCTGCACAGCAATGCCGCCAGTCATAAGCCGCCACAAGAGGCTTAAAGACCAGTCTCGTCTCAGTCAGTCGTACTCAAACATGGGTGTGTGAAAGGGTCTTGAGGTCAACTTGACTATAGATCATTTCAATAATTGCCTTTTGAGCACTGCTGTCTTTATCTACCGGGCCGTGGAACAGATTCTGAGCATGCAGCAGTGGCGTACACAGACAGGGGCCAAAGGGGCCGCGCCCCCCCCCCCCCCCCCCCGAAATTTCCGAGGGGGGGGGGGGGGGTGGAGTCGGCAAGGTTACTAACTCTCGGGTTTATAAATATCAAACTTCATGAAGAAGTTGTAAAAGAAAAGGAAATAGAAAAGGAAGGGAATGCAATATGCCATTTATGACATAGTAAAAATAATAAAAAATGTGTAGTTTTAACGTCTTTTATCTAATATGACTGGAAAATAATCAGCTAACGAATATCTTTCTTTACTTCTACTTTTATTGTTTCACGAGTGCCCCATGTCCCTCTCGCGGAGCCGCCAGGGCTGGTTTGTCGCCACCACAGAGCGGCCCCCGTGTCCCCTGTCTTAATTGTTCCTCGAGGACCCCGCTCTAGGTACGTACCATGCGCTGTGCCTCGCTCCAGCACAGCGAGGCCCCTCGATGTTTTGTAGCCTTTTTTTTATTTTGAGAAGAAGCGTCGGTACTGCTCTTGCACCCTGACGAGGGGTTTTTCCTTGAAGCGGTGTCCGGCTGATGGTCGACAGTTAGGGCGAAGGTTTTTAGGAGTTTTCGGGGGTCTATGCACATGTTCTTTCTTAATTGGATTTTGTATTGTATTGTATGTGTTTGTTTTGTACAGCGTGGCTCCCATTGGTCTAAAAAGAGCGATATCTGATTGGCTCCTCGGATGGCGGGAAAAGTCTTAGAAAAGTGAATATACACCAACTCATGTTTACAAACAAACCGGAGCGCCCCTAGCGGACGCCACCGGCGCCGCGCATGCGCGAGGGGGGTGTGGGCAGGAAGCTCGCCGTCGCCCATAGACAAACCATTGAAATGCGATGTTATCGGCGTCGGTGTGAGTCCCCCTGCTCTTTTTCGCGTTCGAATTGTTGATTTTACGTCTTCCTGGCAATGTCTGACTACTTGAGCAGCGTCAGCGAAATTACCGAGGCTCGTTACACCGCGAAACTTCGCGCGAATAATGTGACATGTGGCGATTCATTTCGCGTGGACGCCGCAGTATGTGCGCTAAAACCTGATTCGCATGATGAGATTTTGCTCGCAATTTTCAGTCGCGACGCCGCTCGGGCTGCAAAAGCGTGAACCGTAGCTGAGGTGGTCGACGTCGATACTGAAAATCGCAAGCAGAATCGGACCAAGTCAATTAGGCGTAGATAGTCAGTGATAGTCACTGGTAACAATGATCAACATCTTGTATTTACTGTTTACATCGAGCCTGCTTACCAACCTTCAAACGCAAGTCTTTTGAGGCCTGCACTTACTTCTTATCGCAAGTACCGGGCCAACATATACGGGCCGGCGTAGTCTAAGAGAGCAGACGACAAGCAGAAACGTTTGAGAGAGCAGACGACAGCTCGAACGATCAGGCGGCCGTTTGAACTTGAAGACGCACTGAACGTAGTCTGCAGGTGGTCCGCACAACTTGATGGCTTTCTGGCTTTCTGGCGTTCATGTTGCAACAACACAAATAAATCTGATGACCACAAGTATCCGTGAATTCAACCCAAAGTGCTTCCCGCCCAAGCAATCGTTGTTTGAAGGCGTCTGCTTTTCCCTTTTTACGGCACATATCCTGATTCTCGGACGAACTGAGCACATAAAAACTGACCTTCAAACCTTTCTCGACACTTTTGGTACGGCCCCAGTCGCGGCGTTTTGACGAGAAGGCAGGTTTTTGTCTGGTTCCTTTCAAAACAACGCAGGAATACACGTCTGGCATGGGGACTTCTGCCCACAGCCTCAGACCGGAAGTGCGACCGACGCGCCACCACCGCGCCGTGACGTCACAGAGAGCGCAGGATTTGCGGTTCAAGGTTCGAGTACGGAAGTTGTCATCGGCAGTTTGTGAACCGCGCGAGATAGGGGCGCAAGTGTGCGACCTGCTGCCTCAGGACGAGAGCCAAGTGCAATATGCAAGTGTGTAAACCATTTTACATCGTCCCCTTGTTGCGTTGTGTGACTGCCTTGACTTTAATTTGTGAGCGGACTTCGGAAACCTTAGAAATCGACACCAACGAACAAATCACGTGATATTTTTGTTGGTTAGATCAGGTTAAGATAGGGAGTACTTTATGGTGGAGCAGCTTTCCAGTGCTTTTTGTCTATCCATCAAGATGTTCTGCATTCCTTCTTAAGCATCATTGTTTTATCAGCCCTGATGACTGGAGGCTTTGTGCATTGGAGCCGTGCTTCATAAACATTTGTTTTTATGATTCTTGATTTCTGCTTACTCTGGTGTCTTTTTTTGACGTGACTGGTAAATAAAAAAAGTAAATGCAAACGCCTTCCTGGTGGGGAATTTCTGGGGCATCATTTTTATGGATCATAATCATCCCAAAATCATTATGACAACTTTATTTTAATTACTTAATAGAAGAATGCATAGTTATTAGAAAAAAAAATGAACATGCTTTTATTTTCTCTTGAACTTTCTTTTCTTTTTATCTTGTCCCCCTTTACTCTCGTCGGTCCGGCCCCCCACAAATGAAATCCCTGCATACGCCACTGCTTTACTCAACAAAATATCAAATGCCACGCTTGCGTGTAGAGCCCAGTGCCTCAACATTTTTTGCCCGGGTGATGAACGCTGGAAAGGTGCATACCCGGGCAGCGTTCGGGTGGTTGGCGTAACAAGCCCTGTGGAGGGCCGTATAGCCATCGGAGTCGGCAGCGTGCACGAGCGATGGGTCTTCGGATAGCATTCGACTCAGTTCAGCCACGTCATTCTTCTCCGCAGCCTTCAGCAGCCGCTGTAGCGGGTTGTCGGCCCCTGCAAAACGACGCACCTTTCGTTTTAAGCTCAGAAGGATGTACAAACTGTTTTCAAGAAAAACAAGCCATGGTTTCAGTGCCACGTAACAAAGCTAAGCATCACAGACAAATCAAACCCTGCTCGAATGGAACACTATTGGCAAAGTGTGTGACCAAGGTTGGCTTTTCAACAGCGGCCAAATACTCACCCTAGCGTCTTGTATTTCTCGACAAGGGCAAGCAGGAATGACCGTTCGTATGATGCAATGATGTCATCAGCAAACCATGTCTATACTCCATGTCACTAGTTGTGTGCAGTGCAGGCAAAGGTAACACCAGATGCAGAGAGAAAGGGCGAGCACTAGGAAGATGGGACGAGAGAGGAGGGCAATGGAGGATGAGGGGACACAGGGAGAGTGCTAGGAACTTTAGAGAGGAGGTTTCTCTCCTCTCTAGTGGTTAGTATTGGTGTGTCATAACCTCGGGACATCATGCTATATTACTGAAAATTTAAGTCCTGGCCATGCTCTAAGATTCTCTTTTGGTGAGAGCACAGTGTTGAGCACTGCGACGCAATCGACCTGAAGAAGTCGTACTGGCGGGCCCGAGTAGACTTGATTAGCCTACGCCAACAGCGTCTCCGCTGGCCAAATGGCACAACGCAAATAATTTGGCCTATCTGCTATGACCTCGATGGATGCTGGTTTGAACACTGCACCAGAGAGCTCCGCTACTTCAACGTGTTCATAAAACTGCTCTTGCCACTGTTGAATCACATCAATGACAAAGCTAGATTAAAGGGCAACTCCGGCCAAAACTCAAAATGAAATAAATTACTGGTATCGCTGTACCGTAAAATTCCGAGAGACAGCCCACCTAACATCAAGAGCAAATCGGGTGAAAATATGGGGTGGGCTAACTTTCAATGTACAATCAAGAAAAGTTTAAAAAATTGCTATTTTAAGGTCGTGTCCCTTCCGGCAACGAAGCAAAGATATCTGTACTTCCCAGTCAGCAATGTTCTCGTATATCCTATCATAGCTAACTAGCCGCATTTACGCCGAGGCCATCACTGATCCCAGCACTACGATTAATAGAAATGGGCTATCTTTCGACGTTTAAAAAAATATAGCAAACCAAGCCAAAAATAGGGGTGGGCTCTCTTTCGGGGGTAGGGCATCTCTCAGGATTTTACGGTAGTGACAGAAAATGCGACCCCAGCCAAAATATTACGTCAGGGGGACGCCGCATTCTCAACTAATGCCGATAATAAAAATGCGACCCGCCGCGAGCCGCAGCTCCTTAGCAGGCGGCCAGCGGGTTGCCGGTCGCTAAAGCAACGTTGGGTTGTGACGTCAGGATCATTCTCTTTTTTTCCTCCGGTCCGGACATACGCACCTATTGCGTGGTCGAGCAGTGTGAAGTGCACTTCTTTGAGCCGCTACCACCAGTACTTCAGCTTGTGATTGGCGTGTTTAGCCGTTGCTTTTATCTGTAGCCCGTGTAGCTTCGGTATAGCCTTTTGTTTATTTGCTTGTGAGGACTCGAAGACTTGTTTTAGCGAGCAATTCGGTGCGCCCAAGACTGCCCAGCTGTTCCTCGAAAGATGCCAGGTACAACTTGCAGCGCTGTGGGCTGCTCAAACAACCCGCTGCACAACCCGGAGGTGCTTTTTCACAAGTCGGACCGGAAATTGGAGATTGTGTGGGTGAACGCTGTTCAACAAGCGGACTTTGGAAAGCCTTGGACGCCGAGTATGGCACCGAAAGAGTTCACTCGTTTTCCAATCGCTAGCTTTTGGGTATACAAGCGACAAGTACGGCAGACCACACGTACGGCGGCGGCCGCCAAGTACGGCACCGAATGAGTTCACGGGTTTTCCAGTCGCTAGCTTTTGGGTATACGCACTAACTCTTGCTACATATGCTGGATAACTACCATGTACTATCGGGAAAAAATGAAATGCGAACAGAGGAGCGTGTGGCTCGCGGTACAGGCGGCGCCACGTGGAAGTGAGCCTAGGGGTGAGGGTGCATGGCCTACTCCAATGTGTTCACGCCCCTCGCTCAGCGCTCCCCAAGCTTCGACAGCTCGCCTCTCAGTACGCTGCAAGCATCACCGCTATCTTTGCTGGCACAGCGCGTGCGGTGCGAAGAAGCTCGCCGCACACACCAAGCGAGCAAAGATAGCGGTGATAGCTTTCAGCGCACTGCCGAAGCTTGGGGAGCGCATAGCGAAGGGCGTGAACACACCGGAGTAGGCCACACACCCTTGCCCCTAGGCTCACTTCCAGGTGGCGCAGCCTGTACCGCGAGCCACGCGCTCCTCTGTTCGCATTTCATTTTTTCCCACTAGTACACAAAATTAAAACAAAATCAGCTTACCTTCTATCTTTAGACGGCTAGCGCAACAGAAGTAGGTGCCGCTTGGCTTGCGTACTCGTTGAACGAGAACGATCCTGATGTCACGTCCACATAGAGGCTGTTTTCCATTGTTGCCGGGGCCTCGAGCGGCTAGTTCCGGTTTTGTCGGCCGTGCCCCAAACAAAACTTTGAGGTGTCGATATCTTTAAAACTATGCACAATAACGAGAAAAAATTACACCTTGCAATTCAGGGACGCTGACTGCGCTAAAAACAATAATAATCCCAAAATCAAAAGTATGGATCTTAGCTGCCCTTTAATAGTCAGTGACAGGTTAAAAATTAAGTAAAGTTATACGCACTATGTGGTGCACCTCGACCGGACATGGCTATACGCACAACGCGAAGCTTGTATAAAACGAATGGTTAAAACAAGTTTCCCAAGTGGTGGCATAGCTTAGTGGTAAGGTGTCTGCTTTATACACAGCGGACCCCGGTTTGATCCCCAGTGTAGGCTTACTTTTTTTTTTCTTTTCTAGAACATTTTTTTTTATTGAGCATTTGGCAATATTTACATTTCTTTCTTACAATTAACACTAAAAAAGAAACAAAAAAAACATGAATATTGTTGACAAAATTTTACTGAACTAAATGGTATGGGACTCGCTTTCCAGAGGTGCAATCGGAGACAGCGGGGGTTGGGTTGCCGGATGGACGCCGCGAAGCGGGTTCGTGGGTTAAGTTTTGTGAGTTAAGTGGGTTAATAGTTTTGTAATTAGTAGCCTCACACTGTCGTCGCAACGTGGCATGAACGTACGCGGGGGACAGGCTTAACATGCACCCCAGTGATACAGGCGCCGTCCAAAAAGGGTGACCCAAATGGCGTCGCGATGCACTACGTCATGCATCTCAATGCCATTCGTTAAAAAAATAGCTTCAGTCTTAAAATTCAGGGGAGCTCCTCCCATCTCTTTCCCCTTCAGCAGAGCGAACGCTGGAGAGGAGGCAACTTCCTCTCCAACGTTTCCTCTGCTAGAGTGGTAAAAGGTGGAAGGAGCTTCACCTGAATTCTTAGCCTGTCGCCGTTAAAAGCCAACATCAAGGCTGTATAAACTTCCAAACCCAAAACTTTTTTTTTTTTTTTAATTTTTTCAAAAGTTATTAAAGGGGCCCTGCAAGGACTTTTTACTGGGCACCGAACCAGAGCGCATTGAACATAGTAACTTAATTAAACTTTCCTTTTCTCGAAATCCGCTTTAGTTTAAAAGTTGTAGGCAAATTAAAATTACAAAAACAAGCAAAAAATAACCTCCCTCATACGTCCTTGGTTGCTTGAGTGGCCGTGAACTAGAGGAGGGGTAGTGAGCTCAGCAAGCGCTCACGGCTGCCGCACTCCGTGTTGATGGCTTGAGAGGGCGCCATTAAAGCATGTTTTTGATAGGCTATGAAGTGGGCAGCCAGGGCAGCTCGCATTGTATTTGCTGAACGATTAAACACTAATTCAACATAACACTTCATTGGCCACAAACAACAGCAAACACGGGGTAAAGATCAGTTCATCTACGGGAGCCACTTCGTGCTGCCATGAAGCCAAAAAGCCAAACCGCAAGCCAAAGCTGCTCGCCGAAGGCCTTTGGAACTCTCGGAACCGGTCGGATCCTTGTCTGCAGCGCCGCCGCATACATCCGGGACCTTTCTACGCTCGCCGCTTGTCGGTGCCTGATCCCGCTACACCTTTCTAGTATGCGCCGCCTTTTCCACCGCCTGGTGGCGGGTATGTCGACAAGTCATTTCTTGTTTTCCTACTTTATAAACTGCATTTGTTTCTTTTCTGATCTAAAATACCTAACAAAAAAATACTTTTATAAATATTTGAAACGGCAAGCGCCACTTATATTTTGCATTTAGACTAAAAAGAAGCTTTTAGCTGCTCTGACCAGTAGTAAGCCCAGGACCACAAACGTCATATATCGTGCGCTTTCGGCAACGCGGGTCGCCCCCGTAGGTGGAGGAGGTTTCCGTGTCGTCCGGTTAAAATATGACGCACTGATATTTAATTACTCTCTCCGTGCCCGCTGGCTTGCTCGAACCCCAAGAGATGTGGAAACCGCAAAAAAGGTAGACACAATTAAATATGATTGCAAGGTCCCTTTTAAGTTCCGACTTCCGTGCTAAAACTTGTGCACGGCACGTGCGGGACTTCCAGAAAAAAATAAAAATATCCAGATTGGAAGGAAATTGAACTCCACCCACTTGAGGACTCAGCCTTCGGTTCCGGATTTTGCACTTCATTCTGTTCGGCGTTTTCCGATTCGGAGTGTGGCTCCAAACGCTTCGCTTGTGCACTGTCGGTGCCGTCGGTGCCCCGTGCCTCTTCTGACTTTTTACTGTCCCCCATCACGCTTCTGCAGAGGGGTGTTCATATAGGAAGTGTTTTCATGCTTTATCGAAGCTACAATTTACTGAGCGCTTTCTTTCGACTCACGTCCGCCTTGCCGGTCTTGCCAGTCCAATCTGGTTGACTTGGCTTGGATAGTGATGGCCAACTTGTTACGACTAAACGGCTAAATATGATATGAACCAGTTACGGAACTACCGACAACGGGCGAAAATGGGCACCATTTTCCCAATTAAACTTTCAGAAAATCAATTATAACTCTTGAATAAAATAACATTTGGTACTGAAACTTCGGCATCTTGTTCAAATTTCTGAGGCCATAGCGAACCGGCCGAGGTTCGAGTTCGACCAGGTTCGACTTTTTTGAACCTTTAGTGGAAAATTTGACGAACCTTGTATTGAGGTTCGACTCGTGTGCGCATGCGCGGCAGGCTGGCCAGTTGGCTTTGGATTGGATGGTGATGGCTAAGGGGAGAATTAAGGGCAGCGCTGATTGGTCATTTCAGTTAATGCAGTACAGAAAGGTTAAGTTATTAACTTCTTCAGTGATTAGAATTGGTTTCTTTTATTTTCAACTGTTCATAAAATAAAATAACCCTTTGCATAAAAAAAAAATTCTCCAAACCTAGACATGCTTGTATCAAGGTCTGGCCACAGTGTCCGCAATGTTATGGTGTAGTTAAAGTTAGAGCACTATATAGCTCCTACGGAGCAGAGTAGCGCAATCCTTTGAACCCCGTGTTTTGCCGACAACATGGCCGACAGAGCGGCTCGGCGCGAGTCACGTGGTACTCAGGGTTCCAGGAGGCGGCC
This sequence comes from Ixodes scapularis, assembly GCF_016920785.2. Lineage (NCBI taxonomy): Eukaryota > Metazoa > Arthropoda > Arachnida > Ixodida > Ixodidae > Ixodes > Ixodes scapularis. The sequence continues at coordinate 78,570,643 of NW_024609846.1, read as the reverse complement.
CGCCCTATGGGAGAATACATGGAGATCGATACAACACGGCTGATTAAAAAACTAACGGCGAGTTCACATTTTTCAAAAGTAGCCTGTCGTGAAGTTAGTAAAGCGCTAAACACTTTATCAAAGTTTTAATAATATCGGATGCGTGTGCAAATTTTGAGAAGGCAATTTCCGAGGCAATGGCGTTTGAAGCAGACGATTTTTGCTCGCAGCGGAGATGGGCTTTTCGGGTTGGCCGGAGCGGGTCACGTGAATGGTGTGACGTCGCCGTGTCGTCTGCTGCATGATGCCGCTCAGGCAATTTTTTAAAAAAAGTTACGTCCTTGTATGGCACAAAACTTATCGCATATTATTCTAAAATGTTTCATTATTATGTCAAAAATGATTTCCATTCCGCACATCCCCACAAAACTGAAGAAACAACGATTTTCTCACGTTCCCCATGCATTTCTGACCGCAGTTGGAACCCCCGGGCGTTCGCCGCTAGTCGCCGAGAGACGGCGTTCTAGATTGCGCTACTCTGCTCCGAAGGAGCTATATAGTGCTCTAGTTAAAGTTCACTTTAGTGTAGTTATGGTGTACTAGAACTGGGCAGTGTGTCGTCCGCGCCGAGAAGCAACGGAGGGAGGAGGTCGGCGCAGCGATGACAGCGAGCAAGGACGCCAGGGGGCGCTGCGGGTAACAGGCGTGCTCCTCCCCGCTCGGATTGCCGTGTGGTCGTACTGCATGTGATCGCCTGGTTCGCGTCGTCGCCTTGTTTTGCTGCAGTTCCTTTTTTTTTTTTTTTTTTTTTTTATGGTTGAGTGAAATGGATTGTGATCGGTGCCGTTCAGTGGGATGTAGACAACGCGTACAATGACGGAAAAACGGCGGGACAAGAGAGACGGGCCGTGTTTTGTGTCGAGGCAGTGATTTCCCTACACCCCTCTACGGGGGTGCACTCCCCCCTTGTCTTTCGAAAAGCACCCGTATAATTCGCAACGACTCTTATATTCTCAATGCCCCCCGAAACCCCCCCTTTCTAACCTCAATTCCTGGGGCCCGTGCCGGGTTGCAACAGTGGCTACCGGTCCTCCAAAAAAGCCCGTTCCCTTTTTCGTGCCCCTCTCGAGTTCGAACGGCGTAAGTCGTGATCCCGCAACAATAAAAGGAGTGACAGGGAGACTCTGCTTCATGTGATGCACGCAGTCATGACAGTCTTCCTCTACATTTTTTTTTCGGACTTTTTGCACTTTAAAGTATCTGCTAAATCGGTCTAATAGACACTGGTTTCGACACACCGAAGGGTCCTGTGCACGCTGACTGCTTTAGAAAGGCTTGGAGAAGTGACTGTGAAAATGTGACGTTAACGGTTATGGCCTCACATGAGCAAATTATTATTATTTTTTTTTCTTAACGGCTTTAAAAAGATGAGGGTTGGCCCAGCACTCCGTCTCTTCAATGAAAAGGTGCTAAGAGGCCTCTTTTTACCGCAAGAAAATTGAAGGGTCTAATGGCCCAGCGGATGATACTGAGTCATTTATCCTGAAGATGTCGAAGCTCATCAAGATCATGACCTCACGTCGGAGAATGCAGAGGTACAAAACGCCATAGGCGCCGACTACGGGGGAGCTCGGGAGCCTCCCTCTCCCGAGCTCTTGGGAAAAGCAAGTACCATCGCCTCCGGAATCCTTGGGTGCACCTCATTAATCTCATCTGTGCGCTGGCGCCCAGTGTATCATTAAAAATTTATCTGTCTGCCCTGGTACCCACATATCAATATAGCTGGTGCTCAGTGGATAAATAAGAATTTATCTACTGTGGTTACTACCAGAGCTGGTGAGTGGATACATTTTTCTAACTATTCGCACAGTCCTGTTTGTTGAGCCTACGAAGTAACAGCAACTACGATAAAGGCTAGTGATGGAAATTCCTTCGAAAGCCCGTGGAAGTAATTGCGAGAGTCGACAGTGGCACCTCCATGCAGCCTACGGAAGTAGACGATATAATCCGTTTTGTAAGCCCCATTTTGTTTTCCCAAACATTGAAACAATTCATTAGGGTAGTGCGCTTCAACCACGGAATTCATTTATCACAACTACAGTGACAGCGAAATTATAGGGGAGGCACTCACTTGATCGAATGACGTTTTAGCGAACGCCCACGTTTCACCGAATGACACTTTAGCGAATAGTCGGACGCCGCGAAGCGGCGTTTTCGGGTGGGCCAAATGGGTTCACATTTTTGTAATGAGCCGCCGCAGACTGTCGCCGCGAAGCCGCGTAAAGCGCAGCGCGGCGGATGGGTTAACGCGCGCCCCCGTTATTCGCTAAAACGTCCATTCGCTCAAATGTCGCTGTTCGCTAAAATGTCATTCGCTCATGTGATATGGACCAAATTATAGAGTCACAATTAAAAGCAGACATTTGTTTAGGTATCATGCCATCAGCATGCTTATCCTACGTTATTCAGGGGATGACACACGTTTGCGACGTCTGTTTCAAGATACTTCCCGAACGTTTTTCTGGGGGATGGATTTCCCGCCTATTCAGAACGCAACATTGTTAGCGCGAAAGAGCGATCGCCGTTTTTTTTGTTGTTTTTTTTTTGTGAGAAACCAAAGAAACTCAGCAAAGTTCTACTTGCTGGGGAAAAAGCTCATTCGGGTCTATAACGCAGGTGATAAAAGTTCGCCCTCACTAATACTCTTTCGAAATAAATGCGAGAAAGCGCCAATGTCTTGTTCGCGCTAGCAGTGCCGCGATGTGTACTGTGGCGTCCTGTCCGAAGATGCACGTCTCGGGTAAAGCATTTGGCAACGAATTAGTGCGATAAATATTATGTGAAACAGCAGAAATAAAGAATACCGTAAAGAGTTAGCCAAACAATACGAAACAATCGAACCCGTGCGGAACGCCAAGCCAGCCAAGCGCTACCGCTGCCTGCGCTCCGCACTCCGGCAGCACGCCTACTACACGTTGCGCCCTCTCGCGGCCACCGATCCGGTCATCGCTGAAAGAGCCCCCCCTCCGCCGGCGCTCGCTACACTGCCCAGTCTTCTAGTACACCATAGCAATGTCGAACCGGTCGAATCTAGGGAAAAGTTCGAAGGTTCGTCGAACCGGTTCGACCCAGTCAAACCCCGAAAGTTCGACCTAAAAATCTGGTTCGACAAAAGTTCGCGTCACCCCTAATCATACATACTAACTTCTGAGGCTACATTCTGAGTCTTCTGACTAAGGGTGTCGGCCGAGGTTCGATATCGAACAGGTTCGACTTTTTTTACTTTTGAGTGGGATGTTCGACGAACCTTGTGCTGAGGTTCGACTCGTGTGCGCATGTGCGACAGGCTGGCCAGTTGGCTTCGGATCGGATGGTGATGGCTAAGGGATGAATTAAAGGCAGCGCTGATTGGTTATTTCAGTTAATACAGTACAAAAAAATTAAGTCATTAACTTCTATGGCGATTAGAATTGGTTCCTTCTAATTACAACTGTTCATAAAATAAAATAACCGTTTGCATAAAAAAAGAATTCTCCAAACCTATACTAAAATGCTTAGATCGGCCAGTTGGTTTTGGTACATCATGGGAAATAAGCCTGGGGGATGTAGCCCAGCAGGAGGCCGTCGTCGCTCATCAAGTAGGAGTCGAACTCGTCGTCAGTTGGGCGGTCGACTGGACCTCTTGCTGCCTGCCAAGCAGACACGCGTTGGCAGAGTCCATCATCCAGCTGCGCCTTGCGAAGCTCCTCGCGGCTCACTAATGTACCCCATCGTGAATCTGGAGATTCTTGTGTCGTGGCCGCAACGGTCACCAAGCCATGGGTATCCTGAGACTGTCCCTCGGGAAGTGGAGCACGAGAAAGCGCATCAGCAACTTTGTTAGTTGACCCCGGGCGGTACGCAATGGAGCAGTCGTACTGTTGTAGCGTAAGCGCCCAACGAGCAAGACGTCCAGCCGGATTCTTATGTCCCCTTAGCCATGATAGCGCTAAGTGATCAGATTGAATCTGGAACGTTGCGCCATCTATGTTACCAAGCCTAGACATGCCTGTATCAAGGTCTGGCCACACAGTCCACAAAGTTGAACCGGTCAAATCTGGTGAAAAGTTTGAAGGTTTGTCAAACCGGTTCGACCCAGTCGAACCCTGAAAGTTCGACCTAAAAATCCGATTCAACAAAAGTTTGCGACACCCCTAGTTCTGACGGAGCTTGAGCTCTCTGCGATGTACTTTTGCTGTCTCTATCTAAAATGGGCCGTAAAAATTGGTGCCTGCACGTAGCAATATAAACTTTTTGCCAAAAGTAAATTTCACAAGTTTTTTTTTTTTTTTTGTAAAATTACGAAATGTAGCTTCTATCCTGCAAATAAAAAAGAAGAAAACAGGGCCAAAAAATATGCCAGGGTCAACAGCAGACGGCGATGCAGAGGACAGAGGGGTAAAGCCCCTCGATGTGTTTGCGTTTGTCTTGCAAGTAGCGTCAAATGCGCGAGTGCACGGGGCCCATGTCTCGAGTGGCCCTTGGAAGCAAATGGCGGCGCAGCACTGAAATGAGCGGGCCTTGGAAGCGAATGGCGGCGGAGTACCCGCTCATGGCACGTGTCTCGCGCGCTTCCACAACAATGGTTGGCAGTACTTGTAAAAAACGCTTTTATCAAGGGGCTTTACAGAGGGGTGTGGCGGGACACGTTTGGCAAATGGCATCATTTCGAAATACAAAAACAGACTCTTACTCTGAAAAAAAAAAAATTGGTTTGGCACAAATATTGATAGATGTATACACGTTTGCAAGTCCGGCTTCAGGGCGCTGCCATCTTGCTCGGCTGAAGTGCGCTTGGACGCGTCGCAATCCGATTACGAAGCCTTGTCAAGGCGTCGTAATCGGATTATGGCCGCGCCCTAGAGCGCACCCCACTGAGCAAGATGGCGGCGTCCTGAGACCGGACTTGCAAACGTGTATAGGCTGTATAGGCTTCCGTAGGAACTCGAAACTAGGGGTGTCGCGAACTTTTGTCGAACCAGATATTTTGGTCGAACTTCCGGGGTTCGACTGGGTCGAACCGGTTCGACGAACCTTCGAACTTTTAACCAAATTCGACCGGTTCGACTTTGTGGATAGTGTGGCCAGACCTTTATAAAAGCATGTCTAAGTTTGGAGAAATTCTTTTTATGCGAAGGGTTATTTTTAAATTTATGAACAGTTGCAATTAAAGAAACCAATTCTAATCACTGAAGAAGTTAATAACTTAATTGTTTTGTGCTGTATTAACTGAAATAACCAATCAGCGCTGCACTTAATTCATCTCTTAGCCATTATCATCCAATCCGAAGCCAACTGGCCAGCCTGTCGCGCATGCGCACACGAGTCGAACCTCGATAGAAGGTTCGTCGAAATTTCCACCAAAATTTCGAAAAAGTCGAACCTGGTCGAACTCGAACCGCGGCCGGTTCGCGACACCCCTACTCGAAACAAGACCGATCGAGACTAGAGCCGTATATTGGGAGAGTCTGGCCAGTAGGTGTGACGATGAAGGCGCTGGAGAGGAGAAAAGTGAAGGAAAGGGGGGAGAGTGCCGAAAGAGTGAGAGGAAAGAGGGATTCAAAAAGAAATCAACTGCCATTTTGGGGGATCGGTGGCCCTAGCGCGCACACCAGCTCGGAGCACATGAAGCGAAAGCTCGCGCTGCAGAACCCAGGGATCCTGGGTTCAATCCCCACCCCTGCCCGTTTCGATCTGGATGAGCATCGTACCAGCGTGCGGTCGTGTATCACTACTGCGTGGTGCACGTTAAAGACCCACGACTAGCGGTTGTACCGCACTGGCTATATTGCTCATCTAGTGCTGAGACACCAGACGCCCATTGAGGCAGACTGACCTCGGGTTGAATAAACATACAGACAACAATTTGCTTGCTTGGCTGCCATTTTGATGCAACACACTTTCGACGCAGATCGATCACTGTTGAGGCTACACGTCGTCTGCTACGGACCAACTTCTTTTTCGCCTAAATAAAGGTTTGTAGTCAAATGTCAAGAAAACTTCATTCATTAGCTTTTTAACCCACCGAGGAATAACTACTACATCATTTCCTTGCCGGAGCCAGCAAAATAAAAGGAAAGAAGCAAAGTTTGGATGTCGATCCAGTGCTAGAGTGTACTACTGGGTGATTCAAGGAGAGGCCAGGCTCTTTAAATCGACCGCAAAATTCGGTTTCTTAACCTATCGCGCTACGACTTTGTGCGGCGTTGCCCACATATGGTGCATTTTTTTGGTAAAATTTGCAAAGAGCAAACTTACCTGAGGAAAAAGTAAAAAGAAAAAAACTTAGCTCCTATGGAAACGCAGCGACGCCACCGGTCTTCAAACAACACGGCACCGTTTGGCATGGGAGACAAAAGTTGGCACAACGAACGTCGCCAACGAACGAGCATACGTCGCCGAAAGCCGGCGTCATTAGCAGACAATCTTTTCGACCCAAAAGCGGCACGTGTTCCACAGGCGGCGACAGTCGCAGAAACAAAAACAGGCGTGGTAACAAGGAACTGCAGTTCCTTGTCTGCTAAAGACGCCGCCTCTCGGCGTCGTATGCTCCTTTGTTGGCGGCAGTTGGCGTTGCGACCGCTTGTGCCATCTCTTGTCTCCCGTGCTAAACGGCGCCGTTTTGTTTGAAGACCGGTGGCTTCGCTGCGTTTCCATAGGAGCTAAGCCTTTTTCTTTCTTTACTTTTTCCCCAGGTAAGTTCGCTCTTTGCAAATTTTACAAAAAAAATGCACCATCTGTGGGCAACGCTGCACAAAGTCGTAGCGCGATAGGCTAAGAAACCGAATTTTACGGTCGATTTAAAGAGCCTGGCCTCTCCTTGAATCACCCGGTAGAAAGTACAAGCGGGACATGTTCCGCTCATGCTTTCAGTTGCACCTCAAAATGTGGAAAGCGATCAGGTGGAACCAAGCCACTTTGATCGCAGCACCACCTTTGCTGTGATCAAGCAACGACACAGGTCAAGGTCATACAGGCAATACAGCCCCTCAGGTGCTATATTGTATTTTTTATGATTTTCAGGTCAGAGATAACGTCAAAGCACCACGACAAGACATGCCCCGACGTCATCATCGACGTTACACAACGCCAAACTGCTGTCGTAAGGCCCTTGTGACGTTGCGTTGAGGACGACGCTGCTTGGCGACATCAAGTCGCCGTTGTAACGCAGCCGTGTTGTCGCGTTGAGGATGCCGTTACGAAACATTAAGTTGCCGTTGTGACATTGTGTCGCATTGAGGATGACGTCGTTGATACCAAGTCGCCGTTTGAACGTGGTCATGACGTCGTGCGCCACAGCGAGGACATGGTCGTCGACGCCGACATTGATATCGACGCCCCACGCAACGTCAAACATTGCTATGACATCACGTTAACGTCGTCCTTACGTCATTGTGAATGTCATTGTCACTACGAAGCCTTGACAGGGCATAATGTTGTCGCCTTTACCAGCATCAACATCGACGCGCAGTCACGACGAAGTCCAGGCGTTGTGTAACGTCGTCGACGATGACGTCGGCATCGTGAAGCTGTCGGGACGTCTTCTGTGACGTCGAGTTGCATCATGTTGACGTCAACAAACTGACACCAAGCGTCCTTATGACGGTGCACTGACAAGGACGCCGTCACCTTGATGTTCCATCGTGTTGTCATCGTCGTCATCAACGTCAACGTTGACATTGTCATCACTGTCAACGCAATATGACATCTGAACGCAGTCTTGATGGCGTGTAACGCGCAATGTCATTGTCGATGACGACGTTGACGTCAAGGCATCGTCCTGATGTCGCATGGCGTTGTGACGACAAGTCAGGTCGCAATGACTTTATGTATGCGATGCCCGACGTCTAGGTTGTATAAAAAATATGGTCTGGCGTTCTATCGTTTCTATGACCCTGACCTTGACCAGGTCAAGCTTGGCGTTGGAACGGAACGAATCCAAACTACTTCGCTCGTAGCGCCCGAGAACGAGCGAAGTGGCTTGGATTAGCAGTGTTTTCCCACATGCGGAGGTACCAAAATAGCACTCTGATGGCCCCACTCGTCCTTTCTAGTACACTCTACCCATGCATTACACCGGGCAAATGAATGAAAATGGCAGCCCTCCATGCATGCTCACATGGGAGTTCACGCGCATGCACTCGTGCCTCTCACCCTATGCCGCAAGCTGATTGGCACGTAACTGCGGTGAGATCATAAATTGGCCAAACAGTCCCAATATATGGCTCCGATCGAGACTAGGGTGCCCACATACCCAGCGCCGCGTCCAGGGTGAGGACAGGCGGTATATAGGGTCATACTTTCAGCTGCCCTTGTCAGCTTAGTCTTGAGTCAATGTAGTCCAATGAATGATAAAAACACAACTTTTCAGCCCACAAAGTACATCCATACACTCCAAAGTAAGTAGGACCAGATGTAGCCCTGCCATGTCAGATATGCCTCCACCCAGGGAGTGGCGCTAGCAACGATTCACCCAAATCGAGACTGCTCGCAACGACCGCAGTCTCCTAAAATGAACATAAGATTCTTGTAATGTACCTTTAATTTAAAAATAAATGTGGACAAAAAAAACCCCAAAAAACTTGGAAGTAAAAAAAAACATTGTGGTTGCATAACGATGGCACTCTTGCTGCCAAAGGATTTCGTCTGCATGTCATCTTTCTGTCGCTGGTCGGTAGGGATGTCGCGAACCAGCCTAGGTTCGATTTCGAAAGGTTTCGATACTTTCGAAACGAACTGAGGTTTGAATTCGACAAATTTCTATATTTTCATACCGACCGAGGTTCAAATTCGTAAAATTCGCAACTTTCGATCACAGTGGAGTTTCGAATTCGAAAAGTTCGAAGGTAACTAAAATTTCGGCTTCAAATATTTTGAATATTTTTTTACTTGAGGTTCGATAAATTCGAAGTTTTCAAACTTTCCGAAATTGAAAATTAGAAAATCTCAAATTTCCTCGGATCTGAAATTCGAAGATTTCGAAATTCTTTGGATATAAAATTAGAAAAATTTGAACGCTTCGAATTTGTATAAACATAAAGTTCGGAAAATTCGAATATTTCGAACTTCTTTCTATATAAAGTTCGAAAAGTTTGAAGGCTTCGATTCTCTTTTAACGCTAAATTTTAAAAAAATATTCGAAGGTTTTGAATTTCTTTTAGGTCCAAGTTTTCATAGTTCGAAGTCCGATTTTCATGTTCCTCCACAGTTTCAGTTTCGAATAATGTTTTCACGACTCACTGTTTTTCACGAAATCAGGTTTAGAAAAAATAGGGTGTGATATTTAGACTCCGCGGAGTTAAGTCGGGCAATTAAATAAGACGACGGGTGTCCCAAATGTACTGGAATATTTGCCAGTGCAGATGCAGAGTGACGTGTGACCATAGATCAGTAATTGTGACCGCCAGGCCCGGGGGGCGGGGGGGGGGGGGGGGGGGGAGGGAGGGAGGGAGGGAGGGAGGGTCCTTAGCGTGCATCCCACAGTAGTGAAACGTCCAGGGGCGGCCAGGAGGTTGAAGCTCAGAAAAACCTTGAAGCGACCTGCAAACTACTTCCCTACCCCTTGCACGCTGGTAGTAATCCGATCGAACACTGCCCGAGTGACGCTGACATATAGTAAATTAAGTTTGTACATGTCCTGGAGGTTTATTTTCCGGGACGGAGGAAATGCCTTGCAAAAAAACACAGAAGCTGACACAACTCGAGGTCGAGGAGCGTTCTACCATACAAGTGGCGTCGGTAGAAGAAAAACGGGAGAGGGGGGGGGGGGGGGGGAGGGGGGGCAGAGCCCCCTTCCAGATATTTCGGACTGTACAAGAAAACAATACGGGGAAAGAGGGCGTGGTTGAGGTTATTTTAATCAGAAATTATTTACGCATATGTATAGACCGACACGCTGTTTACAAACAAGCCCGCGTTTTCCCACACCAGGTGTGGGCACTGCGCGTGCGCACAAACCAAATTCGGGAGGAGTGGAGCGTCTGCGCACGCGCAGTGCCGTCGACAGCGCCACCGCAGCTGCGTGACGTCAGGGCCGCGTGTTGGTCTATAGCTACTGTCGCTCTTCACTGCATAAAAGATCGAGTAGATGGTCATTCTCGAAAACTGGTTGTCAGAAGGCACTACTTGTCACATGCTTAGTGGTTCGGAAGTTCACAGCTATGTCTTTTCGACCTGAATAACTGTGCCATTGATAAAAATAAATTAAAAAATAAACATAACAATTATTGCGGGGATAAAAAGCTGGAGAAAAAAAAAACTATCAAGAATTCGTCGGAAGTGTTGTATTCTTGAGTATTCACAAGCTCAGAACTTCGAAACAAGTTTCTCCTACCAAAATGTGTGCAAACTAAAAGAAACACGTCCCAAAAACGTGAAGTTTTTGGGACGTGTTGAGGAAGTCGAGCATGAAAATCGCGCCATCAGAAAGGCAACACTCCAATTGTGATAGTTCACGGCAGTCACCATTTGGGAAGCTGCTGCAGCGATATCCTTGTCAAGGCCTCATCCCGTTTGCAGGTCAATGAAGTTGTAAATGTTTGGGTGAGCCCTCCCTGACACAGCGTTTATCTTATGGTGCCATTTCTCCGAGGTTGTTTCAGGAGAGGGAGAAGAGATGCGAGCAAGGGGAACAGACACTGGACGCTTGAACCTAATAAACTTTTAACGAACAATACAAACTAACCGAACGATGGGCGAAGCAGAAAGGTTGTTTCGGGAAAGGGCGAAATGGGAAAGGATGAAACGAGAAGGTCGCTTTGAGCTGGGTCAAAACAGGAAGGTACAAACGGGAAGGTTGTATTGAGAACGGGTCGAAACGGGAACCACCCATCAAAATCGTATAACGATTCAAACTGTTGCAGATGGCATACCTCAGTCATTTCATGTGCCATCAACGTAAAATTTTAGTGTGCAAGAGACGTCTCAAGACGTCTCGAGGTCAGAAAGTTGTTACAGCAAATTTTTCAGAAACAGACCATTTCTGGCAAACTTCTGTCCTAAAAGTTTGAAATCTGGCCGTCCTATATCTATTATTTCTAAACGTTTGAATTATACATACAATTAGCGAACACCGGTTCTTCCTGAACTAAATCCTGTCCCACGGTTTCGTCCATAACAACGCCCCTAGCAAGTATTTGTTTGGAGTAGTGACGTCACACCTACAGGGTCAAATTCGCGTAAATGCGAGAACAGCTTTAATAATAAAACGCCTGTCCTGTATACTTCTTGTCCTTGTCTTTTTGTTGTGCTATTTTATATGTTTTACTAAGATGAACCAAATAACCCAACAACGTACCCTACTAAGCTTTAATAATGAAGACACACATGAAGAAGCTCGTATCTCACTAATGTGGCCATTGTTTGCATTATTTCCATCGTCAATCATTGCCCCGAAAATTAAACACTGCTTTTATGCCCACTGCGCATCCAAGAAAAGCTGCACCTCCACCGGCTGCGTGTGAATGCGACACAAGTGCGGAAGATAAAATCCAAACGTTTGACGTCACGATGTTACCTGGATCAAAATATAAAGAAAAACAAAATTTCTCTACGAGCAGACGTCCACCCAAGCTACATTTTCGTTAAATTAAGATATTGTGAGCACGCTTTGACATTTTCAGTAAAAAAAAAACAAAAAAAAAAAAACAGCAGGACAAGAAAAAGTTCTTTTTCTTTTTTTTTTTAAATAAATGTTACACAAGCTTACAATATTTCTTGGTCGGACAAAAATTAGGCCAAAGTGGATGCTGACTCTGTTGGCTCAAAGAAATATCACTCGTCTGTTTTATCTTTTGATCTAGCTGAAGTAATGTTCTTAATCTTTCACAACTTATCACCATCACTAGCACAACTTATCACCATCACTAGCACAACATTCACCAAGAGTTCCAGTGGTTTCAGACTTCTGCCATGCAGTTTATTTTTGCATGCTGAAAAGCTGCATTTCATGACCCCGTACACACTGTACAGTGATTGAACAGGCTTCTGCTGGTGGCTATAATATTACATTCTACCAGTTATATTCACGCAAGCCAAACTTGGCTTGGGTAGGGGTCCTTTCAAAAATTATCTTTGAACTTTAAGACCGCTGCCTGAATAAATACCCAATTACTTACCTCGTTATTTTGCCTATTATTTTACAAACACTACACACCGCCGCTTTACGAGACACGTTTGCTGCTTCATGTGGAACCATGCTGTAAATAAAAAAAAAGGAAACAGACCTGGTGGGCTCTTTTTTTGCATATACACATTTATCAATCTTAAATAATTCCTCAACTTTTCAACTTCCATACGCTAACTAAAAAAAAACAAAGTTGAGCGTAGGAAGCACAGCAGCAAAGTTGTTAGGTGAGCCTCCTGTTATATCTTTTGTATTTGTTACATTACCAGATTTTTTTTTCTCACCTCCCAGCATTACATGAAGGCCAAAAAAGAGAAAAGAAAATGGGAGGCAAAGGGCACATGAATAAAAGCTAGCCCTCTTTAAAACAAATATCCTCCAAAATTAAGAATACATTTAAAATCTATCCTCTAAATCAGCCTATAATATGTAAAGTGCCAGGAAACGCTGCGATCCAAATCAAGCAAAATAACACAGTTCCCAGTACTGACGTGGAAGCAGCGCTGTACAGATTACCTCCCTTTCAACGCTCGTAAATTCGAAGCCCCTAATCCGGAGCACAATTGTAAGTAAGCTGCTTGTCACGAGAAAATCGCCGACCCTCGAACACAACAAAGTTCTGAACGGGGCAGTTTCAGTCACGTGCACAAGCTAGTCTTCTTAATGTGGGGCCCCACTTCTGTTGTGGGGCCTGCAAGGGGTTCGCCCGGCGTGGTCACGAGCACATCTTCGCCCTCGTCTTCGAGTATGATGGGCTCTGCGCAGGAGCCGATTCCAAAAGTGGTCGGAGATTTGAATTTGCCCAAAGGAAGAAGTTTTCTGGCCGGAGAAACTTGGTGACCCTGGCCCGCTTTATCTTCCTTGGTAGCAGTGGTCAGGAACCGTTCCAGAGGTCCCAGAGGTCTGCATTGAGGAACGGAAAGCTTCCTTTATCATTTGCTGTCGGCGTACACCCCAATCCTTTTAGAGTAGAAACAGTACAGCAATGGAATGCATGCATGGGTGACAAGTACTGGAACACCGTGAAGCGAACGTAGGGTCGGCACTTGCATTGTTGATGATGTCAAGTGCCACGAGTTCAGGGTCAGTTGCGAGCCTGGAGCATGTGTGATGCGAGCTTGTGATCATTCATAGTGGTACATGGAAAGCAAAGTCGTTGTAGCATGGGTGGCTTGAAGTGTATGCCACTGTTTTATCTTTAAAAGGAGGCTGAAGTGGTTTTGTATTTAAGGAAACACACTTAAATCGTCTTAATTTGACCGGATCTCGAATATTGATAATATTTTTTAATTTGGTGCATGGAGGCTGAAGAAAATCATTTTTAAAGTACCGTATTTACTCGCACAATGAACGCACTCGCGTAATGAACGCACCCCCCAAGTCGGCTCTCAAAATTTCGACTTTTTTTTCACTTGCGTAATAAACGCACCCCCTACTCGGACGTCAAAATTTTGAACCCCCCCCCCCCCCCCCCCCCCCGCGCGCGAAACGAACGCACTTTTCTATCCTGGTGCAGCGAGGTCGCGAATGCATGGGCAGCGTGGGCGAACAAAACGCCTTGCAAAAGGCGTTAAAAAAATTCGCAAAGATCCAACGGTAGCAAGAAAAAAAAACATGGAGAGGAGCTTTTTTTTTTTTTTTGCACAGCGGGGTTCGTGCGCCGCCGCGCGCAAGGAGGTATGAAAGAGAAGCGGAGAAGCGCTCTAAGCGAACGAAACAACTTGCAAAAAACGGCAAAAAAAGAAAACCACCACGGAACTAAGAAAAAACAAAACCAGAGAAACGTTTCTTTTTTTCTTTTTTTTCGCACAGCGCAGTTTGGTTACCGGGGTCGTGCGTCGCGCGCCGCGAGCAAGGAGATAAGAAAGATAAGCGGAGAGCTTTCGCCTAAGCAAACAAAACAGCTTGCGAAAAGCGGACAAAAAAAAAAAAAACAAGGAACTAAGAGAAAAAGAAAACAAAGAGGATTTCTTTTTTGCACAGCTTAGGTTACGGGGTCGGGAGCCGCGCGCAAAGAGATAAGAAGTTACTTCGATTTTTCAGGATAAAGGGTCCGTTCATTATGCGAATAAATACGGACACAAAACTTTTACTTCGCGTAATGAACGCACCCCCCAACTTTGCGTCGATTTTTCGGAAAAAAAGTGCGTTCATTCTGCGAGTAAATACGGTATTGCTGAAGGCTCTCTTTCCCGGGGCGTGACGTCACAAAAAGAGTTTTCGTGTCCGATTGCAAGCACAGCCCTTGGGCAACACGAGCTTGACGGCTGAGAGATCCTTTTATAACGTCACGACTGGTTGGAGGTTTTTCGTGTTTTCTAGCATTTAGTTACATATCTTCGGAGAAAACGAACATAATATTCAGATTCACAGGACAAAACTATGGCAGAATTAATCTCTATTTCATTTTTTGAAAAAAGTTTACCAAGTCTCTTCCCAAGAGTCTGGGAAGAGAAGAGAGAGAAGCTCCAGTGCTTGTATGCAATGGTGGCACCATCTGTGTGTAAGGCTAAAAAATATGGCTGTCGTTCAATTCCTTCCCGAAAGCTGTTGCTTCGAAATGGAAAATATGAGTTCTTTATTTATCTTTTATTTTGTACTTGGACTTCAGAATTTAAATAGTAAGAGGATATTGCAGCCCAATTTGAACTAGAAATAGGGATTTTATACGATTCCAGGTGGCACTGCGGGTGCTGCATTTTTTAGCCGCCAGTCGAGAAAGAGTTCCCTCTCTCTGTCAAAAAATATAATAAAACATCCCCATTTTTTGCTTACCTTATCTTTGGACGCTTGACCTATAGTAATTTACCTCCTCCTCTCTCCAGCGTTCGGTCTGCTTTTTCCTCCCAAGCCTTGTTTTCCCTCCAAAAACGTTTCTTAACCTGTAACTGACTGTGCGGAGTGCAAGTTTGTTTGCTTTTTGCACAGGGGTTGCAACGATGTCAGAACGCCGAGCTGACCAAAAAAAAGTGGGAATACCTCAAGGCATCTAGCATTCAGGTCTACCCACTATCCTTTCAATCAAAGCCAATCAGAGCTCCACCATCATTCTGACGTCAACGCAACTCCTGCGCAAGAAACAGATGACTTGCTCTCCAAATACATTTTCTAACCTCCACTATCGCAGGTTCCCCAACCACTACCAAGGCATCTGTGCGGGATGCAGTAATGAACACCTTGACTTATATCACTCCGTGGTGGAAGCGATATTTGACTTTTTGCAGCAGGTTCTGTTGCAGGCAAAATGCTGGTTTGGAGCAGCCACTGACGATTTTGGAGCTCGAAAATGAAAAAGTGAGTGAGTGAGTGAGTGAGTGAGTGATTTATTTGCACTTAAATTGGTGCGCACACGGCGGCGTGCCAGGCAAGGCAGATAGGCAAAAACCCTTACGCGTTGTTAAATAACTCAATCTATATAATGACTGAAGGTCTCTTTTTGATACTGGGCCATATTACTTATTACCCTTAGTAATAAGAATAGGTGGGCTGCAAAAGGAGAAGTTTATTTTTAAAAATAAGGTTTTGGTCAGAGTAGGCTCCATTTAAAATGGATACTCAAAAAATTGTTAAAAAATGAATCGTAACACAACACTTCAGTTTGGATAAAGCCTCTACCTAACCCCTTTTTTATGCCAGGTAGCTTATTTAGCCTGTAGATATAATTTCTGTAAAATGACTGCAAAGACCAGCATATCAACTAAAGTATTTCTTAATAAAAAATTGTGCCCCCCTCCCCCCCCTGCTTCTTCCAGTTTTAAAAACCTACCCAATTTAATACTCAAACATAAACAACAAAAACAACCACCCACAAATAATATGGAAACCTACATTTGCTATTTAAAATTGACAGTGCTCTTTAGCGCATTGGAACCAGAGTGAAGCCAAAGTTCGCTGCTCTCTCTATCGACAGCTGAGCGGGAATTGCCTTGACCACGATACCACAATACCACAATACTCCCCCCCGAAATTTTCCATTTTGCTGGGGCCTCCTCTTCCCCTTCCCCCTCGTACAGCATTTCGTCATGGGCGAATTGCTGTATGAACCTAGCCAAACCCTGCCACGTTTGCAGTGAAAAGTAAGTGGATTAAGTGACACTGCCAGATAGGAAGGTAAGTTACAACGAACAACGCATTCAAAGAAGTGAATACCTTCACCCGTAGTGATGCGTTTACGCTGCCACTGCGCTGCCAATGACGTACGACATTCCAGTGGATGGTGAATGGCTGCGACGGCTGCTGGCAATTGCTGGCGCTACTCGCGCGCGGTCGCAAAGGTGCAACGAGAAAGCGCGTGATCTGTACTGAGGGTTCCAAAAATGCCCCGCCGTTGCAGCGCCGTACGTGTTGCAACAGATGTATTCACAAATTTCAGGGTGCCCGATTTAGGCGATCTCGTTCTCCTATCACCGCCACTTGACCGAAACAGCACCAAGTTCTGTTGACTACTCACACTGCTTTAGGAATGGCCTTGGGAGGGATCTCCTTGACAACCGGCACTGGCTGGGCCAGGTGCGAGAGTCCGAGGCGTTCCAAAGCATCCGGGGCCAGCAGCCAGCGTCCCCCCGACCGGTGTGCCCCCAGCCCCTGGAGGGCTTCCCGGAGCTGCTTCCGGGGCACGTGGTTCCCGTCCCAAGAGGATTCAAACTCCCGCATCACCTCGGCCTTCTTCACCACACGGTTGTGCACCAAGGACGCCAGGAGGGACAGGGCTGTCGCAACGCGAAAATGCGCTCATGGTTTTGGCTTTTATTTGAACAGGCAAGGCATCACAGGTGCCATACGTTGGACCGCGGCAGATGCCATGAGCCACTCGAGCTGACAAATAGTTTGGAGAGTGTCATGTGACCTCCTGGTTGGGCGGAGCCAGGTGCCGAGCATAAAGTCACGTGGCACGCATGAAGCGCTGGATTGGCTAACATGGGTCGTAGAGCCTCCTGAGGTCCAACGTAAGGTAAATCAGAATGTAGGAAAAGGTTTTCCATGTTCTACTTTTACTGAATTTTTACAGTACTAGTAGATGCAATACCCATCTTTTTAGCATTCAAACCAAACTTGCCTTCAGCACCACGTATCAGGAAGTTGAAGTTCCACTGCATTGCACCAAGTTGCTTTTTGCAACGTGGTGCAATGCAGTGGAACTTCAACTGGCCATGTTGCTTTCTGGAAGCAACGTGGAAGCACCATGTTGCTTTCTGGAACATGGAAAACAGCATGTTCCAGAAAGCTGAAGTTCTACCTGAAACTTCAGGAATTTTCAAGAACATTATTGCAATTTCGTTGAAAAGAAAAGTATTTTTATTGGAAGAGACAAAAAAGGTATGTGTGCATGCTGTCCAATTTGTTTTGTTCCTAAGTCTCGGATGCTCAAGATATTGAAAGTTCACCAGCTCGCCTGCATGTTCTTTGTTTTTTTGATGATTCTTTCCGGGGTCTCTGTCGTGCTCATGGGGTTATCATAATGCACGCTAGAGGTTCAACTGGCGCTAGTGTCTCAACGACTTCGGTGACGCAGATTGAAGCAGACAGCAACCAGTCTATTTTTGGGGTGCTCCTGAGCATTCTGCAAAGTCGCGTGCATTTTGTCTCTTTGCTGAAAAATGACATAGAAAACTTGTTATTTGGGTCGTACTGAATAGCATGTATCTTTATTAACATAATAAAAGTGTAATTGCTTTAGTTAGCACATTTTGCTTCACCAATGAACAACGTTTCGCTTCGCTGTATTTCAAGACCAAACCTGTGCTCCACAGCAGATTTATAAAAACAAGCGACGACTCTAAGCAAAACAACAATCGAAAGGAATACTATAGGGTGTGTTCAAGGCTTGCTGGTATTCTGGTGACGCTTATATATTACTAATGCTATGCCAGTCTTGTCACTATATGAAAGTCTTGCATATTTTAAGACAAACCCCCAAGACTGGGGAAAAGACGAAGGACAGCACAAGGCTGCGTGTTGTGTTGTCCTTTGTCTTTTCCTTAGTCTCGGGGGTTTGTTTTAAATTATGTTAAACCTTCAACAGCTCGTTTGTGCTCCAACTTTTTGCCTGTCTTGCATCTTTACAAGCGGTTAAAAACATTCAAAACGTAAAGAATAAAGTATGTGGGCTATGAAAGGTGTCTCTTATTTTTTTCTGCTGGGCAGCCTTTATCGGGCACTCGTTATCAAAGATTCCAAGCATGAAGGTGATGTTTTGAACGTAGAACAAGTATATTCGCAAAGAGAAGAAAGAATAAGGCCGTACTTACTAACTGAAAATCGGACTACATTACGTGGCCTTCAATTTATGTTAATTGTACATGCACAGAAAGTTACTGATCCAGTGCTACTGCATAGTTCTTGCCGTCTCTCTTGGTTTTCCAGATGTCCTCAGTTTGTTTGGCATGTACAGAGTGGCTGAAATAACCGGGCTCAATCTAAAGTGGGCCGTAAAATGGGCACGTAGCAATCTAAACTTTTTATCAAAGGTGAATTTCACAAACCCATTTCTTCTTGTAAAATTTCAAAGTGTAGCTCACTTTCTGTAAAAAAATAGGGCCAAAAAACTTGCCAGCCTCAATGGCGGACGGCGACGCACAGGACCGAGTATAGTTGCATGGCGCGTTTGGCACGCATATTGATAGATGGAGTCGGGCACAGCATCGAAACGTGTAGCCGACCACCGATGCTGTTCCGTCGTTTAACAAACAAGTTTTTTTTAGAGCACAGCTCTTAGGCACCTGTTTCCGGCGTGAGTGGCGTCGGCGTAACCACGCGGTGCATTATGGGACGCGTAACGTCACTGATGACATAATCAGTAACGTTATTGTCATCGTCACTGATGACGTCATTGGCATCCGCATCGTCACTGATGACGTCATCGGCATCTGCATCCAACATTATTAGATTAGCTCAGTTACGGAACTGCTCATAGGCGCCGCATACACGAACAGTACCCCCTCACTCACCACGACTCGCCAAGCGCCGCTCGACACGCCGCCAGACGGCTGCTTTGGGAACTGAATCAGGATACGTACGTTTCAACGTTACTAGAAACGTAAAAATCAACGGAAAAAAAAACTCCTTCTGTAGTAACTTTTATTGGAGTCTAGTACAAAATGGGGGGCGCGAGATGTTTTCTAAAATCTTTAGTTTGTAAGGTTTTGCAGTACAATTAATATTGTTTTCATGCAACCATGCCTCAGCAGCGATTTCAGGTAGTGCTTCCCCGACCTAGGCTCATCTTAACTTCGGGGCAATTTCGCGGCGCGTCCGCTGGGGACACGGGGGTGGCATCCCTGTGACCCTTTCCATTGTATCTGTTTCGGCTCCGAAATGGCCGATTGAAGCCAAAATAGATGTTACGTGCAGTTCCTTGAGTGACCGCTGCAGGATAAATGGCGACGTTGTGATCGCCATTTGGCGCTTCAGCTGGGCTCTTGGGAACGCATAGTTATGAAACGAAAATATAGATGGCGCTTCGATCGACGCTTGGCTTATTGGAGTGAGTGAGGGGGGTGCCCCCCTCCGCGGGAGTTCCACAACTGAGGTAATCTAACAACGTTGTCCGCATCGTCACTGATGACGTCATCAGCATCGTCATCACCACTGATGTCATCATTGTCATCGTCAAATGACCTCATAGGGGTCACGTGCCCCCTGTGAGGTTATGTAACCCTCGTGAGACGACGGCGACGCCGCTCGGAGGGAGGAATAGCAGACAGGATGAGGAGGTGAGGAGGAGGGAGGAAGGATATAGACGCTTTCAGGGAGTCAGTTACTCGAGCTGCCACCAGTAAGCGCGCTTCCTGGGCCGCCGTAGCCGACCTTCAGTTTGTCGCCGTTGTTCCGCGTTGTGTGCTGCTCCGGCCACCACCGGAGCTTTGTTTTCGTGTTCTTTTACGTTCCGCGTTGAAATTGTGCGTTTTTTTTAGGTCTTTTCAATATTTTGGGCTTTCATTTAATCATTCGACATCTATATTTCAACATAGCTCTTGTAGTTTCCTTTTATGGAATGGAATCGGACAGCGAATGGATTGACGCTACAAGATTATAGCCTAGGCTTCAGAGATCATGCAAGTTCACCACATTCTTTTGTTTTTGTCACTAATAAAGGGCAGTCAACATCATTGCGACATATGGAAATTTCAACTGACACAGTAAGGCTATCGCAGTCGTGCTTCTCGCAGCATGTGCGCGTTTCAGACATTGTTTCCGTAAGTAAAAGTCGAACTGCATGTAGGCGCTTTGGCCAGCGACGGCGACAACGACGAGAGTCAGCGCTGTCGCCCGTCACTTCGCTCGGTTTTTGGATTTTTAGAAAACGTCGCTCACCATCTTCGTCGCTTCCATGTGGTTTGCCTCGTCACGTGATTGACCGAAGGACAGCGAAGCGGGTCGCTGTCGCTCGCCAAATTGCTTACATGCGGTTTATACTTAGCTAATTTCGATGCACACAGCACTGAACCATTGGTGCCTCGATAATAAGAATAAACCGCATGGAAGCGATTTGGCGAGCAACGAGACAAGTGACGGCCACCCGCTTCGCTGTCGCTCGGTCAGTCGCACGACAATGCAAACCGCATGGAAGCGACGGGAGCAAGCGACCAAGACGGTGAGCGCTAAGTTCTCTAGAAATCCAAAACTCAGCGACGCGACGGACAACGGTGAGAAATCTCCGTCGCTCGTCACTGACTCTCGTCGTTGTCGCCGTCGCTCGTCTCGTCGCTCGCTCGCTAAAGCGCTTACGTGCGGTTCGGCTTTTACTTACGGAAACAATGTCTAAAGCGCGCATATGTCGCAGTGGTGTTGGCTGCCCTTCATTCGAATCTGAAGGAACGAATCTGAAGGAACGAACGAATCTGATGAACTTACATGGTCTCTGAAGCCTAGGCTATAATCTTGTATTGTCGATCCATTCGCTCTCCGATTCCATTCCATAAATGACAAAATACAAGAGCTATATTCAAATATAGATCAAATGATTGCATGAAAACCCGAAATACCGAAAAGACCTAAAGAAAACACGCGATTTCAACCCGGAACGTAAAAGAACACGAAAACAAACCTCCCGTGGTGGCCGGTGCAGCACACAACGCGGAGCAACGGCGAGAAACTGAAGGTAGGCTATGGCGGCAGGGTCACGTGACGTCAAAATGGCGGCGCCCGTGAAATGTTTCCTGAAAGGGTCTATACCTTCCCCTCCTCCTTCTCAAGAGCTACGCTCTAATCTAGCGTTACAGGGAGTTGTAAGCGGCTTTCATTTTTCTACCAAGATTATGTTTATTTTAATAAACCACGGTGGACGCGAGCAGTCTCTATAAGGAGGTAGCACCATCTATGAATATGTGCACCAAACGCGTCCTGCCACTTGACTCGGTCGCCCGCGTTGCTGTTTGCCGTTGACCCTGCCAAGTTTTTTCACCATATTTTTTTACAGAAAGGGAGCTACGCTTTGTAATTTTACAAGAAAAACTGACGTGTGAAATACACCTTTAATGAAAAGTTTACATTGCTACGTGCAAGCGCAAATTTTTACGGCTCATTTTAGATTGAGCCTCGGTATTTCAGTCACGCTATATATCCCCCATGCTGAAAAGCACCGACACGCGCTAACAGCGTCCGACAGTGCACATAAATACATGTACTATGGTCCCTGAAACCCGTTTCCGACTGGTATGGTTACCACGTCCAAAAAAGTGGTCCCTCAATTTCCGCCTGATGACATCATAGAAGTGTCATGCTGTCGCCGGTCCCGATCTTGGCGGCGTCCCAACAGCTGTGGTGCATGTGACAGACGGGTTTACTATGGTTGATAAAATGCCATTTCATCGAAGCACGTTTTAGAGAACGGGCATGTTTTATCGAGGCATGGTTTAGAGAAAGCAGAGCCTCAGCTTAAAGAAACGACGTTTATCGAAAAGGGGACGTTATTTAAAAAAGGCTTTCCTACTCCGTGCGTCTGGTGAGCGTGTTAACCCAGGCCCCCCGCTGCGCTCCCGCCGCTTTGCGGCGGCAGTCTGCGGGGGCTCATTATAAAAATGTTAACTCACCTGACTTATCCGTACACGCCGCTTAGCGGCGGCCAAATTCACTAAAAAGAGGTTTGTCGCCATTTTCCCTAAACTGGGTTTCTCTATAAAAGGACTCGATAAACTGGGGTTGGTAAAACGGCGTTTGCTAAAACAAGCTTCTCTAAACCGCATGCCTCCGGTGGCAGACACCTATTCTGCTGCAAATCGCACTCCAGTGTGAGTCCATGGAAGCTTCGGCAGCCAAAAGTTGGGACGCCGCGACGACAGCGACACTCACGTTCGGCTGTGCTACTCGCAGCTTATTTCTACGACCAACCGCCAGGATCGCAACATACAACAGCATGACACTTCGGCATGTGTGACGTCATTTGCTGCCACTTTGGGACCGCTTTTGATGTATGGGCAGCATTGGACGCTAAACACACTAGTCGAAGACGCGCACCAGGGGTGCTATGTTGCGCTTTTTGCACTCCCAGGAGACTTGGAAGAGGGAAGTGACGTCAACGACTAGAGCAAATCAGATTGGATGTTGACAAAACAAAACAAAATCATCATCCAATCTGCATTCGCTGCGTTGTTGACGTCACTTCCCTCTCCCTAGTCTCCTGGGAGTGCAAAAAGCGCAACATAGCCCCCCAGGTGCCATAGATGTTCGAAGCCATTTTGGCACCATTTATGAATGAAAAAAAAAAAAACTTGCTTAATTGAATAATTATTTTGTCTGCAGTGACTGAAAAATTTTCCGAACTGCCTAGTACGTACATAGAGATCAGTGAGTACGTACGAATTGGGAGAAAATACCGGTGCTGTCTGCTTCAATTTGCGGGCAGCTAGCGCTAGCGGAGCTACCAGCAGCACAAAACAAAAAAGCATCTGGCAACCCCCCCCCCCCCCCCCCCCCCCCTCAACTTTTGCATTTCAAAATGGCGGCCCCACACAAAAACATTCCGTTCGTTTAGCGATTTTAATTCATTGTTACTCCAGTGTTACCGAAACAGCCACACTGGTAGATCGTTCGGAACACCACCGATAGATCCAATTGTCCTCCATAAACATCTCGACAAGCAATAGTCAAGATGGGAAGGCGGTACCACTGCGACTACTGCGACAAAACCTTCCCGGACAACGTGAACAATCGCAAGAAGCACCTTCAGGGCAGCCACCACATTCGGCTGCGCAAGAACCACTACGATGCGTTCCGCGACGCCGCGAGCCTTTTCCAAGCCGAGTCGGCGAAGAAACCCTGCCGCCGTTTCCAGCAGACGGGCGCCTGCGACTACGGCACCGCCTGCAAGTTCTCGCACATGAGCTCCGACGACCTGCGAGAGCTCGAGCTTCGCGCCGAAAACGAGAAAGCCGCCCGGGCCGTCGCTAAGTGCCCCGTGTCCGAGGTGACGCTTCGGGACTGGACCGAGAAGCGGTTGAGGGAACAGGGCAGCCTGCCCGAACCGTTCGCGTACAAGGCCATGATCATGAAGCACTGCGTCGGGACCGGAGGACAGTTCGAGCACCTCGTCGGCTCTTCCCTGCGCCCGCCGACTCTGGACGATCTGTTGGCGTGCCGACCAAATTCGTGGGCGCGAAGCTCGGAATGACGAACGTAGTCAACGTGGTACGAAAGGAAAATGGGACAAAGAGTCCGGAGGGCATCGTGAGCACGGCCACAGCGGCGTACCTTTGGATTCCGATCTTGGTGTCCAGTGAACGATTTTCAAGACGATGCCTCAAAAAAGAAACCGGCACAGTGAATAGTCGTGCTACAATGCGCTGGAATGACTTAAGCCATAAATCACGTGGAAGCGACCGATTCTGCGTATATGTGCACTCAACATTGCGCGAGCCCTGCGACCCGGCCGTTTTCGCAGTTATCAATCTGCCCAAGACAGCAGTTTGCTGTCCAAACTTTTCGCTGTACTCAAATACTCAAAACAAAACTGTTGTTGATTGAAGCGCATGATTACATCGGTACAATCTCAACACATTTCTGGTAAGCCAGTTTTGTGACTGGGTCACTCTAGCAGCCCCCTGTGTGACATCTCGGGGAGACCTACCGTAAAATTTGAGGAAGTGCCCACTTCAAATTTTGAGATAATCTTGTAAAACTGGGGGATGGGCATTCCTTAGGCCAACAACATGTAAAGATATGTCCTCTGTGTATTTTCTGAATGTTACAAAATCGAGGAGTGGGCGCTTATTGTGGAAGGTGCGGGCACTCGGTATTTTACGGTATGCATTCCCTTTGGGGGTTTGTGCAATGTTCTGGTGGCCCAAGGAAATGCTAGGGACCTTATAAAACCTTGCGACAAGGCAAAAACAAAGATGAAGCGACAACACGATATCTCAAAACACAGTTGCAAGATTTATTTAGAGGATAAGCTCTACACAAATAATAGAAATCTTGCAGCTGTGTTCTCAGACGACATTGTGATGTCTCCTTTTTTCTTTTGCTTGGGTTTTCCCCTTTTGTCTCCGGCTTTATGAGTATGACTGTTCACCGGCTAGCCTGTGCCATTTCTCTTATCTAAGGACATGTACTCTACACTGCATGTGTGATATGCGAGGAGCGGCCGTAAGGATCAGAACATTTGGCATGCCTTGCAAAATTCGAATTTAAACACGCATACCTAAAATTGGGCATGCAAGACTAAAAAGTCTTTTAGAGACTTTTCAGTGTTGTGTCATTTACCCGCAGTCTCGGTTTTTTTTTTTTTTTCAACCATGTGCAATGTACACCTGCTCGTTTGCGCCCTTACATTTTGTTCATGCAAGACTATTTTCTTTAGAGATCAACTCCGAGGTAATGAAATGTTAAAAAAAAAAAAGTGAAAACGGCAGCCAGCATTACCCATGTTCTACAACAGCCCATTCGTTGTCAGCACACTGGTTTGCGAGCTTGCTCCCGGGTGGCTTGCTCAACAGAAAAACGCTGAGAACGCCATATTCGCGACTCCAGCGACCTATAGGGGGCGCCACCACCAAACAAACATGGCGGCTGAGTCCAGGTCGCGTCGGCTCGGCCGGGCCGCCTGAATAGGTGGCGCGTTCAATTTAACAGATTTTCTTTCGTTTAATGCCCAATTTTATAGGTATTTGAACTGAGACGGCTCAGTGTGGCCGGTGAATATAAATTTGCAGAACATAGTTTTGTTTTCCAAGTGTGTTCTTTTTTTTTTTTCATGCTAAACTTTTGTTTCGGACATTTCGTTCGAAACCGAAACTATGGGCTTCTGAAGAGACGGTATATACTAATCAGTTTTGCTCATCTAAGGAAAGCGGCAATGACTGCAGAATTTCTCCCAGCGGCAGTCATTTTCAGCCAACTCGCATGCCTCGACCATGCGACTTATCTGTCCGCGAAATCAGGCTTTTGTGCGTGTCCGCGTTTAAGAAACAGCTTCAGTCGTCTGCTCGGTCAACAACACAGGCTGCAGGAAAATTACGAAAATTAAGCAAGCGCTTCTTGAGCAAAGGAGCATGCTGACCCGCCGGCACCCCACTGAGCAGCTGATACTCGTACATCAATTCAGGTTTTAGTAGCAATCGAGAAGTCATTTTGACGAGCGGGTTATGTATTATATTACGTACTACGTCCCACTAAAGCGATATTAGAATATTCTTCGGTTTGAAATATGACCTTAGTTAATTAGCTATTAGGTGAACTGCTGAATAAAAGTATATTTGACAGACAGAGAGATACTAAGTTAAACTTAGCCAAATGGTTCTAGCCGGTAGCACGGAGACGAATGCGGACAAACTGAGGAGAGTCAATTCATTGGAGATTCGAAGTCAAGTTCAGTGCAGAACCTCTCTGCACTGAACTTGACTTCGAATCCTGAACGGAAAAAATTAGTATTTTTGTGGCCGATCAACCTGAGCAATGTAGACGTATATTGCTGCTGGCTTAATTCGACGATAGTATAATATAAATATTGGAGGCGCGATAGATCATAATGCCGTGACAGCTTCTAACGTTGCGAGACTCGTCGTCCCCCACCTTTTGAAAACAGATAATTTCCCTCATTCTTCATTTGCAGCGAGCAGGCTTTCATGAATCAAATAATTGCGAAATCAGCCCAAGTCCTTCAGAGTGGCCCAGAAGATTTTTCGGCAAAAACCAGCCAAGATGAATAGCCAACGCACCGACCGCCGTGGGTGGCTCAGACTTGAAGCTAATCGAACACAACCAAACTCAAGAAAAGCAGCTATCGAACCTTCCCATTCACTTGACTGCAGCATTGGTGTTCCCTCTAGTGAAATGACTCATCTGTCGTCCTCACACTGTTCTAAGTCCTTATAAAGAAACCCCTTATCAGTTACCAAGTAGTCGTCACTTTGAATGTGATTCGAGACAGACAAGAAATCAAAACGTTTTTCCGCGATTCCTCCCCATCAAAGAAATTGAAAACTCGTGATGGAAGGAAACAATCTACTGAGGCTTCGCCACACTAATCAACACTCAGGCAAACTTAAGAAATTTTCGGACCTTCGTGAAATACACTGTTCGCCATCGCGCCGATAACACGTGTCCGCGAAAGCCACCAGAGACGCGGAGGGGCGCGGAGCGACCTGGACCGGCTGGTTCCCGGTTTTCCCGCTTGGTGGCGTCCGTTTTGCTGGAGTCGCGAGGCCGGCAACGAGCGGAATAATTGCAAAAAGAACGATTTTAATGAGATATGAATGATGACCACTTGGGTGATCTCTACTCTGTTCAATCAAAGGCTGTCAACACCATTAATCATTGCATTACACATCCTAAACTCCTGTTAATCTTGGACTTGGTTTTCAACAAGAATGCACAAATGCAATGGCACTGTTACGTGAAAGAGGTGTTCACCGTGGCTGCAAACTGCCTTGAACTTCCAGGTTGGATAGCATTCACCCTCTTCTAGAGCAAAGCTCTTAGGCGCCCATTTCCGGATTGAGCGGCGTCGCTGTCAGTGTAATTGTACGGTGCATTATGGGACGCGTGACGTCATCGGCATTGTCACTGATGACGTCATTGGCAACCGCATCGTCATTGCCACTGATGACGTCATCGGCATCCACATCGCCACTGTCACTGATGACGTCATCAGTGACGTAACTGATGACGTCATCGGCATCCGCATCGTCACTAATGACATCACCTGTGATGATGACGTAACCGATGACGTCATCAGCGACGATGGCAATGACGTCATCGTCACATGACCTCACAGGGGTCATGGACCCTCGTGAGGCGCCGGCGACACCGCTCGGAGAGAGGAAAGCAGACAGGATGAGGAGGACGGAGGAGGGCTATACATTCCCCTCAGTACCCTTCCCTCCTCCTCTTCAAGAGCAGCGCTCTAATTTGGCGTTACAGGGAGCTGTGAACGGCTTTCATTTTTTTCTGTACTTTTATCTCAACCATTAGCATTGTATTGCCACTGCTACTGTGACTTTGGACTTGCTGCGAAGTGCAGTCCATTCATGCAGCAGAAAACATTCCACAAATGCATTTAGTATAGAAACACTGGTTTTGAGTTGCCTGTTTGCAATAATGCACGAGAAATTTAGTTTTATTCGGCTGTTTAAACATATTCCTTGAACTTGAAAGGGGTATCTCAGGGTCTCAGTATGCACAAATATTAAAATCTGAAAACAAGACTACAAAAAGTCAAATTTTGGGTGGGAAGACAAAGAAAGTCAAACACCCTTCCTTTTTTTTTGATGTTTAGTTAAAGGGACCATAAAAAGATTATGAAATGGAACTTCACCCACTGCACGTCGTAAAGGGTGTGAGAAGAAACCCTAAAACACAAAAACTGAGAGTCAAAAAAAAAAAAAAAATCTTCGCTATAGAATGTTTAAGAGAAAACCGGACTGTTTTACACCTTCTTTCCTTCGAAAGCTCTCTGCCTTTTCACTGTGATGCATCCGCGGAACCGCAGCACCTCAACCAAATCCACGTCGCCTATTGGGTAAGAGGTAAACCTAACCAGCACTGCGGTCAGAAATAATAAATAGCCGGCGAATGTTTCCTAAAGGTTTTGTTAAATAATATACAGATCCACATTTTGTAACATAATTAGAGATGTGACGAAAATTGCCGAATTTGATAATGCTCAGAGTCAAGCGCCATCTATTGTGTGGTAAACTAAGCAAGAGAAAGACCCGACTGCACCTGCGCAGTCAACCCACGACTGCCGTCTGCTGAACAATTTTCCTCCTGGTTGCGCTTTCTTCGCAGAGCAGACTTTTGTTTCCTGGCTGCTCGAGAAATGTTTACATTGTTTGTGATCGATTGTTCAGTTGCTATGCCGAAACGCTGCAGTGTACCGAAGTGCCCGAATTACAGTTTTTGCAGAGATGAGAGGTTCCGATTCAGAATACATGTCAGTGGCATCAGCGCCTTCAGTGCAGTAAAACCTACCGGCACACCGCCAACTCGCCGCCGCTAACGCTTCCATTCTCCTAGTGTTAAAAGAACTTCCGGTTTCGATGGCGGCGGACGTCACAACCGTCAAAATTACGCCGCAGCTTATTTTGCGGCGAGTCGAAGACGAAGGAAAAGTCAATATTTCATTATTTGTTTTGTTTAAAAGTTAAAAAACCGAAACGAAAAAGGATGCCTGTTCGGCATTCAGTGAACATTGAAGGTTTAATGTAAAGGTTATTTGGCAAAAGTAAAAAGGTAATTTCATAGTCCCTTTAAAGGGTAACTGCAAAGAAAAAAAAGTTTTTTTTTTTTAAACAGCCTAATTGGGACAAGCATGTCACAAAACAAATCTTCCGCGAAAACAATTTTTTTTTTTTTTACATCGGAGCTGTTAAGGGCTAGGTTTCCCACGATTGTGTCCGGTATGTCGACACAAACCTACCTGGACAGCTACCGCCATCTATAAGTGATGGCGGCAAGCAGACAACCAGTATGGTTTCCGCCGTCGCTCGTAGATGGCGGCAACCTTTCCAGCTATTATAGAAGAATGGATAGTTGGGCGCATTGGTGGGAATTCAACGTAGGAAACAGCGCGAAAAACAGACGACGACGAAGAAGAAGCACACAGTGTATTGAGTACAGCTCCGCTGGTCTTCCTTCTTCACGAGAATGGCAAGGCTGAACGTTTTTTTTTAGCAATATTTACGCCACAGGACCCAATTTAGTTGGAGTCGCAACCTCTCCATATTTGAAACTCCCGCTCTTTCGACCCTACGGAGGAAAAGTACGCCCCGCCCCTCACTCTTGGATTCTCTTGGATTGACGTGGCTGCGGAGTACGCAGCATCTTGACTTCCGGCAGCAGATCAGGGGGAGCCGGTTTGCTTTCGTTGTATTTGTTTGGTCGGTGAAAATCTTGCAACAACGCACGTTCAACATGGCGCCAGTATTGTTTTGGTTTGACGGGACGCGAGAAGAATCCGCGGTTTGCGAGCACATGTAGCGGAGACGTGACCTGAGAGGTGCCCCTGAAATGTTCCCGGGAGACGGAAAGTATCATTCGTAATCGTCGTGTGTGCTTTGAAAGCAAAGGGAGTCGCAGGGTTCACGAGTGCGCAACCACAAGCCAACGTTCACGACAGCGCTGCGTTGACTTCGGCGATCTCGTTCTGTTTGGTGCGACACCTCGATGCGACAAAGAACTGAAACGTTCGTGGTGTGTGGTGCGGGGCCTTGGAAGTAGAAACCCACACTAACACAGAGCGCAAATTGGTTGTTGTGGGGTTGACGTTCCACAAGTTCAGTACTGTCGTCGTCAGCTGATCCGGTCCAGCTGGTCCGATGGGATGCAGTGAGCTGTGGCAGCGAGCGTTTTTAAAAGTAAATCTTCCTTCGTTTCGTTTCAAAATGTGGAAGATTCCCGACGCATTCTGAGAGTAAAAAGCTGCGGGGTGTTTTCAACAAAATTACGTCATTTTAATTGCACAATGTGCTCCGGATTGTTGTCCTAAATCTGAGATTTTTATAGTTGGCGTTGCTTGACTGCGTTTGCACAGCAACGTGTTTGCACAACGACGCACACCGCTCGAGTAGATGATTCGGTCCTGCAAACGACCGGTTAAACAGAATTTCAGAGAAACTTAAGTCACCACCGATATTTTCCTGTAAATCTCGTGTGAGTTTGTAGCTCTCATCATGCAGCGTGAATAAATTTGGGTGAGATTTCCAACCTGCCCACAGATGTATAAACTAAGACCATTTTTTACATAGTGAACATAGTGGTTTTTCTTTATTTTGGGAAGAGGCGTTAGTGCATTTATTATGGTACAATCACTCGACAGTTCAGAAATTGGGGAGGGTGACCAAGCTTTCCGAACATTGTCTCTTTCCTCTCTGGCACTGCTCAAGTTGTAGTTTCAGTAGGCATACCTACTAGCAGGTACAAACTGCTCTAAAGCAGGTAAAAGACTGGGAAGTAAAAACGGTGCGGACTCCGTGCTTCGCGCTTTTCACAAGGTGACTGGGGAAGTGCTTTTGCAAGGTATGCGGAGTATGCAACCAATTTTGTTATGCCCGTCGTTTGCGTCTCTCCAGCAAAACGAATAAGATTATCTACAAGGGCTTAATCACAAGCCAAGATTTACGATAACAGTACACATTCAATTCAAACAACTTTACGTAGGATGGTTCGGAAGCCGAAGAAGACAAAAAAAGATCCGTCGTCTAAATCAGAATTCGGTCGTCCGAAGGCTTTTGCGGACAGTTGTTATGTAATAACCTGGCTGTGCTAGGTTTTTTTATGTAATAGCTGTCTCAGTTGCGGACATTCGGTGCGAATCTCGAAGGCCTCCGGAGCGAAATGAAGAGAATATACCTGGACTCGTTTGTCACTACGTGAGCGCCCGATTGCCTGCAGCCAAATAGCATTCAGCTTGTGATCTTTGGGGCGACTGCTGGAAGACTCGCTGTCGCGATTACTCATTTCGCAGCACTTTACAGAGCAATGGCACCGGTTTACAGGAGCTGACATCTCCAAACAAATCAGCATTTGCACACGCAAACAAGCAAAAAAAAAAAAATATATCCACGGTAAGAAAGCAAAGAGGAAAACGAAAGTAACCAGCCGCGCTATGAAAGCCCAAACCCCGCGTCGCTTCCTTTCCCTAACACTGGTGACAGCTGCTAAACACACACTACTTCACTTCAGGAAGCCTCACTCAAACGCCTGGGTCAACACGAAACACTGATCACTTCGGTGAAACGACTAGTCGAGGTAGGCGAGACAGGCGGGAGCAGAGACTTCGGCGGCCATAAAAGGATGGCAAAGCTTTTGTTTGTTATGGTATGAATCCAAACGGAAGTGCCCGTCTTGTAATTACAACATATAACAAAGGTTTAACAACCAAGATCTAAGCTGTCAAACAAACTTTTAGCCAATGAGAAGTATAGCAGCCAACTGGTGCTAGACGTCACGGAACACCAACTTCGTGGCGCGCGATTTAAAACGGACGAAATAGCCGCAAACTAAAATCAGTCTCACGCAATAAATATTGCCATAAAAAAACTGTTACTCGCGAAAAAATTGTTTTTTTGACATGCTTGTCCCAATTAAGCTGTTAAAAAAAAAACTTTTTCTTTGCAGTTACCTTTTAAGGTAAATGCCACTTCTGTACCTTCATACTTGCAAAACCGCGAGACGAGAAAGAAAAGCAAGGGACAATACGACGATGTTTGAGATTTCATTGCCCTCTGGGCTTTAAAAGTATGACTGTTCACCAGCTGGCTTGCGCTATTAGTACGCTTATTTCAGTACCTTCTTTAATTTGCAAAATATTACTTGTGTTCATAAAAACTTGCAATTGCCTATACAGTCTGTGCTCTTTGGATAAATCAACTGTCAGCCTTGCATCACACAATCATTCTTTTTGCACGCCACCACAGATAGAGAGCGGATTCGGGAGACTGACCGGCCCAGGTGCACGTAGCTTCCAACACCCCGTCCCCTCAGCAGTGAACGAAGTCTAGTGTCGACTTCTATTCTTACTAGCTTCCAACTTCTTTGTACATTGTTGGAACACAGCGTGAGGCCGTAGCGATCATCGGACCTTGAGAAATGTACAGAGCTGCACAACGCAGCATTTTCGTTCACAAATAACAAACGGTATGGCAAGGGCATGCTAAAATGCAACACGCACGCCAAATCTACGGCCTTTGCACCCAACATTGTCATAAAAGCGTTGTGCTGTTGCCTGTCGCAATCCTGGCGGTGGCACAGTAGCAGACACCCGTACTGCCGCCAATCGCTCCGCAGCCTGGCGGTTGACGAAAACCAAATCAGACACATAATGGGACGCCGCGAAGACGGCGACCCTTGCGTCCGCTAGCCTTTTTCGCCAGCATTCCTACGACCAACTGCCGGGATCGCAATGTTTGACGGCCATTGCAGGATAACTTTCGACACACGGGTGGGACAGGAAGGCAAACGCATTAGTCCAAGACGAGTTCCGGGCAACGCAGCCAAACCGTCTGTGGGAGCGGGAGCAACTCTTTATGCGGGGCGTAAGTTTGTCTGCTTCTTTTGCAGGGGTTGTGGTGACATCAGAACGCTGAACCCTGATTGGCTCTGCTTGAAGGATAGTGGGCAGACCTCAAGGCAGCTTGCTTTGAGGTCTACCCACAATCTTTCGATCACAGCAGATCAGAGCTCGGCATTCTGACTTCATCACAATCCCTGCAAAAGTAGCAGACGAACTTGCGCTCTGCACTGGGGCCCCGCAAAACGAACAGTCACGGGTTGCATGCATCCCGCAACTGCTTACCGGCGTCAGGCAGTGGCTGCGCGCTCTTCTGGAGGGCCTCCTCTCGCACCTCCCAGCTGGGTCTGAAGCTCAGCGTGAGGCGTACGGCCGCAAACTGGTCCAGGCAGCCGGCACCCTGCTGGCCAGGGTCTAGGCCCGTGGTCTGCCAGATGCAGCCGACGACTAGGGGTCGCATGGGCCGCGCGGTGCTACTCTTGAGCTCGGCCTGCAGCTCTTCCTGCCGAAGCTTCAGCCGTGCCTTCAGGGTCTCGGGCGTCATGGGCTGTGGGGCGGATGCGAAGTACAGTGCAGCCACAACGATACCACATATAACGATGTAGCGCTTATAACAATCAGTTTCCAGAGTTTATAGACTGGCAATTATCAGTTTCTAGTCCAGATGCAACAATAATCGGTTATAACGATTAAAATTTCGGATTTTCTCATCGTCATAAGTGGACTGCACTGTATATGTTGCGGGCCTACAAGCCTAGCTCGAGTCAAGTTCAAGTTGGCACAGACACATTAGCAGACACGACCCGGCTCCTGCCTCCCAAGCAACTTCTGGTCACCCCATTTAGGCCTTCCAAGCTTCTTTCTGCCACAATGTTCTAGGACGCGTAAGTGCTAGTGAATCGACAAAGTTTGAGAAATATAAAAATCCTAAACCTACGCTCTTTCAATGTATAAGAGGCGATCGGTCGTTGTGCGAAAGTATTAAAAAATGTCCAGCAAATCTATTGCTCGCCGATCCTTTAGCTAAGCACCTGAAGAGTTTGTGATTAAATATTTCATGAATGTTACAAGCTGCTGTGTTATGGGGGACTGTATGTCCTCCCATTTGACCGTAAACTTGGGGGATACAAATTTCTACAGCACCTACCTGCATCCTTTTTACGAAAAGAGTCCATAAACCCATTTCATAAAGGGCAACAAGGAAGTGCATTTGTATTTTACGTCCATGCAAGCTACTGGTCAAGTGAGAAGACAAACAATCCCCGCCTTAGCACCACTTCTTGCAATGTCCATAAAATCATTGATCACCAGTCCTACAGGCGCTTAGCTGAAGGGTCGGTTAGCCAGAGATTTGTTGGAAATTTTCGAAATAATCTTGTAAGAAGACCGATCTCATGTTAGTTATATGTTAAATAGGACAGTGTAAGGTCCTCCCAAAATCCCTAACTGCGTTGTTTTTCTGGAACTGGCACAAACGAGCCTAGAAGGCCTGTCAAAACGGAGCGACCAGAAGTCGCTCCGTCTATGCCATATTTTCCGCATGACAGACCGCACCCCGTGTTCAATCTGCAAGAGCACAATTTGATTTAAAAAAAAGTTTTTCTTATATATTTAGCATTTAAATAAAAAGAAAAATCTCATACACAGCACACCTTGACCAGTACCCGACTTGTTAGCTTAGAAAAGACCATGGATCATAGATAATCAATCATTAACATGTTTTGTCATTCACAAAAACTGTCACGTCTTGTCATAATGAATAGTCTGGAAATAATGAATCCTGGTATGGTCTACAGCCGTAGATAGCCCACACCGCATGAAATATAAACTTTTAAACATGTACAGTATGGAAATACGGTACTCCGTTAGGAACGGGACCAACAGCCATGCGGAAGAACAAGTTTACAGGTGACGTGGTAAACTCTGATTATCAGCTGCATGACTGAGCTTTGAGAGACTGTTTCGAGCTCAAAGAAAGATTGTGCCCACACAGCAGAAAACTAGGAGCGACCCACCAGTGGCACTATTGCCATTACTACCGTTCTCGACCTCACCTCGGCAAGATGTTACTTTCTCTGGACTAGCCTTCCTCAGAAAGGCAAAAGCTAGAATAGGTTGATTTCGGAACCGCACCAGGTTTGGGGAACGTAGCCAAGCGCACCAGCCACAGATATATACATCTTTTAAAGTTGACGGTGGTCGTGCCCGTCAAATTTTTCATAAAAGCTTACTTATTAACAAACACCAGCTTGCACGACTTCTCGAGGTTGTAGCAGTTTGTGGCAAGCTCGTAATCTCGTAACTTGCCACCCAATAATAAGCGGACAGCCAACAAAGCCGGGAGCTCCACCAGTTACTCACGTCGTTGTCTCCCTTCTCCTCGTCCTCCGAGAGGTATCCGTGAGGTACGAACACGTCGTTGTCCACCTCGTAGTCGTCTTCGCTCTCCTTCTCGTCTTCCGTTCCAGAGAGACTCTCCCCGGGCTCCTCCTCCTCCCACTCCTCCTCACTGTCCACCTCATAGTCCAGCTCCTGGGTCACAGGTCCAGGCGTGCAAAGAAGAAATCAGCACCCATCCTACACGGGCATTACTGGCACACAAAATTTGAGTTTTTGCAACGAGAGAGTACTTGGCAAGAAAAAAAAAATGAGATGCACCATAACCCTACAAAGGAAGTCGAGAGACAGAGCGTGCACTGGAAGGATGCGTGTCTTTTTCTCCTTCTAATCGATTGATTCGTTATCGTTACAACTCAATAATAATTAATTAGTGGGACTCGCCAAATCGAGCAGGATGTAGGTTCACTAAATTTAACAGCTTTCTGAGACACTTGTTTGGAATGTTGCACTCGTCTCGTGGAAACCAGACTTGTAAAAATCAGCATTGTTAAAATGCACCGGCAGTTTTTGGTTTTTCTAACGAGATAATGTGAATGTATGTGGCATTTTCAATTATCGCTTCACACACTGTAGTATTCGAGTGACCTTTCCAGAAATACTATGAAGCGCTTCCAATCATCTTTTTGATGCACTACAGCAATCCGATGTACGGCGCGCAAAGGAACACCCAGGAATACCGTAGAAGGAGTGGTTTGTGTCTGTCTAACATTTTGCTACTTCAGAATGCAAACTAAGCAGGACCATACTAAAACAGGGTACATACTATTGGCCTTGTAGTGCTGCTTCCAGTGTGTACATTCCAAAGCAAGCGTATGCCAGAACTGCCCCCAATTTCCCCCGCCACACGGGTGCAATGTGGGGTCGATGAGAGGCATTGCGGTATTTTCCGGAAGGTCTATTCAACCTTTTAGTTCAATACCCACACGAGTAAGATATTTTCTAAATAATTATGAACATAAGACGAAGCATAGGTGTCGGGATGCACGACGAAACATAGATATCTCAGCACGGGCTCCCTAATTTTGAGGTAACGAGCCCGTATCCCAGCAGGTCCATGCCAAAGCCAAAGCTTACCTTCTCCTTCCCCCAGGGACGTCTGCCAGAAACAGCCTGACTCTTCTTTCTCCAGGTTCCCCAGTAGGCAGGCCTCACATTCTCGCAGAACTGGAGCAGTTTGGCTCGTGGACGCTGCTCCTGCCGGCGGGGGGACTGCAGGGTACGCCTGGGGAAAGCCTTCCTGGCCAGCCAGCCCTTCTCCGACGCATCCTGAGAGCAAGAAAACCTTCTCAGGCGGTGGGGCCCAGAGCTATATTTACACGCTTGGGCGAGCCTTCAACCAATTCGGCTCGTGGACAAGCCAAATAAAGTTAGGGCCTTGAACACACTCAGGTTCAACCCTACTGCTTCGAGTTTGGTACGGCTCCAAACAAAGCTAATTTGGGGGCTTTACGTGCCAGACCAACAAAGAATATCTCTCCTGCCCCCACGGAGGACTGAGGATTAGTTTTGAGCATCCATGGATCTTTTGATGTTAATCAAAATCTCGGTTATCGGGTGCCATCTCCACAATCAGCTTTGCAGCCTTGACACCACAAAGTACTACGAAAGGAAGAAAATGGATTCAGGATATAGTGAAATTATGATTTTGTAATTGTCCAGTCTGTGGTAACTGCTGTTGTAGCCATCTAGACCGTCTGCTTGCTACAGAGGCCACAGCAATCACCTATCTGCCACCGAAATGCTCTGCTGTCGTTCTCGTGTTCCTTGAGTTCAAGTGCACTCCCCGCAAACACGCCTAATTTGGTTTCACCGTAACTCACCGAAGAGTGAACACGACGGTCTTCTTGAGTCAATCAGAGAGATGGTCCGAGCTGCGAGACGGTTCTCGGCAGGAAGAGAACACTCCGACGATATGTTGTCACACGCCTTGCTTTAACGTGCTCATTGGGTCACTAGGACCGTAGGCTTTGCCATTTACCGAGTTATGAGTATACCGTATTTACTCGCACAATGAACGCACTCGCGTAATAAACGCACCCCCCAAGTCGGCTCTCAAAATTTCGACTTTTTTTTTCACTCGCGTAATAAACGCCCCCCAACTCGGACGTCAAAATTTTGACCCCCTCCCCCCACGCGTGCGAAATGAACGCACTTTTCTATCCTGGTGCAGCGAGGTCGCGAATGCATGGGCAGCGTGGGCGAACAAAACGCATTGCAAAAGGCGTTAAAAAAATTCGCAAAGATCCAACGGAAGCAAGAAAAAAAAAACATAAAAAAAGCTTTTTTTTTTTTTTTTTTTTTTTGTGCTTAGAGCAATCTGGACTTTGGGTTTGCGCGCGGCCGCGCGCAAGGAGGTAAGAAAGAGAGGCGGAGAAGCGCTCTAAGCGAACGAAACAGCTTGCGAAGGGCGGCAAAAAAGAAAAAGAACCACTAAACTAAGAAAAAACAAAAAAGCTTTTTTTTTTTTTTTTGCACAGCGCAGTTTGGTTACGTAGTGTCGCGCGCCCCGCGCAAGGAGGAAAGAAAGAGGAGCGGAGAAGCCCTCTAAGCAAACGAAACAGCTTGCGAAAGGCTGCAAAAAAACAAAAAAAAAAAAAAGAAAACCCACAGAACAAAAAAAAAACAAAGAAAAAGTTATTTTTTTTTTTTTTTTTTTGCACAGCGCAGTTTGGTTACGGGGGGTCGTGCGTCGTGCGCAAGGAGATAAGAAAGATAAGCGGAGAGCCCTCGCCTAAGCAACGCCTAAGCAAACAAAACAGCTTGCGAAAGGCGGCAAAAAAAAAAAAAAACCAAAAAATTAAAAAAAAAGAAATCTTTTTTTTTTTTTGCACAGTTTAGTTCGGTTACGGGGTCGGGCGCCGCGCACAAAGAGATAAGAAGTTACTTCGATTTTACAGGATAAAAGGTCCCTTCATTTTCATTATGCGAGTAAATACGGTCGCAAAATTTTTACTTCGCGTAATGAACGCCCCCCCTAACTTTGTATCGATTTTTCGGGAAAAAAAGTGCGTTCATTCTGCGAGTAAATACGGTACATAGCAGTACAAACAATCTTGGCTGGCGGAGCATTGTCTCAAAGTGACGACAAATAGTGCCCATAAAGATTTACAACAAAAACCATTGCAAATACAGCACGTTGTTAATGAAAAAAGCTGAGACTATCAATCAAGTGGTAATTAAGTGGCCCCTACTGAATGGAAGTTGCATAAGAATATAGAATATTTCGGCTGAAAGAGGTATCCTGAATTGCTCCATTATTCACACTTCTGCACGATCCACGTCAACTTTGAAGGATATGGTCAGCAACTAGTGAAGCCTGACTGTTCCGTCTACTCAATTCAAATAGTTTTTTCAGAACTGCCCTTCAGAATGTACCATAGCCTCCTTTATTCTCCAAAGTCTGTCAAACTGTGAAAGAACCTGACCGCCGTAAAGGGAAAAGGAGGAACAAGGAAGAAGGAGCGCCCAGAGGCAAATCCGCCTGGGCAGGATTTGCTTAGGCAGCGCCAAAACTACTGCAGCGGTAAAATTAAAAAACACGGACGCGCTCCTTACAGCTAGAAAGGAGAAAATGGTGCATCGACACTCCGCTTTCCGCTCCTCTCCTGCTTCTCCATGCGCCTGAAGCCTCCTTTCTTTCCTTCTCCGTTGCAGTTTGTTTTTGTTTTGGAGCTCGCCTGTTTGCTTGCTGTCTATAATGCAAACAACCAAAGGTAGGCATGTTTCGCAGAGACGCCGCAGGTTGCCGCATAGCGTTGGCTGAGGGTTCACCCCAAAAGTGGCTCTGCACTACCACACCAGTAACCGTTTGGCGCCACTACTCGCCTTTTTCCGGCAACCAGGCACTCCGTTGCTTCATCGGTGAACTGACAGGCGTTGAAGAATAAAGGAGGCTATGAACATACTCAACCCCTTGAACATAGTCCTGCTTCTGGAAACTTTGCCAACTGAGAAAGAGTTCCACCCACCTGAGCCTGCAGCAGCTGGTCAAGAGCAGAGGCATCAAAGTGGCGCAAGACATCCTGCGGCACGAAGGAGGCTAAGGTCATCCCATCTTTGAGCTGGAACGGACGGAATGCTCCCACAGCGGCAGCAGCAGACCCACCGCCACCCTGAAAGGGAAGTACTATGGCAGTGTCCACCGACCACAGCCGCATCTTTCAATGGACCATTTCGTAAAGTGGCACATGCTCTCGTGCTATTGCTCCTGAAGCATTTGGGGAACCTTGAGGTGAGATGCCTTGTGGTCTGCAACTACTGTACTACCCCCCCCCCCCCCCCCCCCCTTTCCTTTACCCCTGTAAGTACTTCAAGGAGTGATTCATTGCAATATGATCCTGAGTAATTTTATCACTGGATGCAAGAAATAAATGTTGATATACCTGCAAAGAAGTTTTAACCTCTTCACAGGCAACTGCTCCCCCTGTTACTCAATTATATGATTGCACTCATGTGCATAAACTCACCCTTGTATACGCGGAGGATCACACGTCTGTTTCTTTTTTATGTATGCTTTCTAAAATCTGGGTTGTTGCATTAAAAAATAATGGGCTAACAAATGGAACGGCGTCCCAAACTGGGTAAATGATAAGAGCATTTACCTCACTGGCTTGTTTGGGCTCTGTTCGCTTGACAAAGAAGTTGGCAAAAATTGCCTTTTCCTTCTGCTGCTTTTTCTCCTGGAAAAAACAAAGTAAGATCAGCATACACCATCTCACACAGTCGTCAAAGAATATTAAATGCAGGGAATGGTTTGTGCACTGAGGAAGTAGAGCTTTGGTGTGTTGCTATTTCTAGCCTCACTCTGCTCTTTCCTCTGCTTGGAGCCATGATCAAGGCTGCTTGGTCTTTTCATAACACAGCCTGCTGTGCAGTCTCTAAACCTGATTTGAAAAATGTGCTTCCGACTGACTTAACTCAACCTCGAAAGTGGCACTGTAAAAGAGCGATTGTATAACTGAAGAGCAAGGCAGCCCCTCCCCCCCCCTGCCACCTCCATAGATCGATTTGCAATTTTTGGGGGGGAGACCAGGGAAAGCGGAAAAGTTTGCATTTTGAAGCAGCTTAGGAGCAGAAATCCTACATTTTGGAGCAACTTAAGCAGGAGCTGGCGTCCCCACATCAATTCCACGTGGCGGCACAGAGCTCAGAGCTGGTGAATACCTGTGGTGCGCCTAGCGGCGAGCGGCAGCCAGTTTCACCGCTCATGTGTTCCATGCTTTAGAAGCAGAGAAACCTGCAATTTGGAGCACTAAAGTATAAAAAGAAACATATTTTGGAGCACCTTAGGAGTAGCTGTGATATCATTTTTAAAGATCATCTTAGCCAGTAATTATACTATGAGTTACTATTCAACTAAACTAGGTTTGTACTATAAGTGTTGAAAAGTATTCAATACAGAGAACAAGTCTTACAAAAAAGCGCCTTGGGTGCATCAGAACGCAGGGTGGTGCACGCCAATCAAAGGACAACAAAGAGAATCGCAGAAAATGCGCGATGACGATGCAGGCAAGCGCGTGCCTTCATTGGTTGAGGTTGGAAGGAAACAAAAGCATGTGTGCGCGTCAGGAGGGTAAACAAACACACGAGGTGTGCAAAGAGCACTTGCACACCGTATAGAACTTTACTGTGATATATATGAAATTGCACACAGAAAGATTTTTAACTACAGAAACCACTTTCCAATCAAAATGAAAAGGTACAACTCAGCGACATAAATGTTGCACGGTACGTTGCATCGTACATAGTGCATGCACAATGTATGATACAGAGAATTCATTCGACAGATGGATGAACAGATACAACTGAACCAAGGAATCGGTCGGCAGCTTGTGTCACATGGCAATGGAATAGCCATGGCTGTCAATAGTGTTTACTTTCCGCTAAATCTAGCATCACCGTGATTTTCGGCACAGCATGGTTTAATTTTGGTCAATTTCACGCTTTTGGCACTGCCAGGCGCAGAAATTGTGAATGTACCAAAACAACGCAATTCGCGCAAGCATTAATGCGAAAGCATTAACTGTCCCATGAAGGGAGCCGACATCATAAGCTTTGAAGCCGCGCCAAACAGCACCTTAAATTCTTTCTTCAAGTGAAGCCAGCTCCCAGCTATGCAACTACGCGAAAAGCCTAGCCAAACGGCACCTAGTTTCTCCTATTCCAAAAAAAGCAGAGAAAAGCTGAGGGATTTCGGCTTCAGTCCCATAGGCTGGCGCGCGTCGACGAGGCTCTCATTGGCCGCTCGCACTTGACTGTCGACGCAAGTACGCCGCAGACGAAAGAAGAGAGTGGAAGAGCGGCATGCATGTTTTTGCATTCACAACTCGTAAAAAGTGCTTAAGTGTACCTCGAGCCTTTTTCTTTTAGCTGCCCTCCGGTGTTGCCGAGAAACCTCTCCTCGCCAAGAGTATGAATGCCTGGAACGCGTCTCCGACGGGTGTGTTTACTGCGTCCTAAAAGTGCTCCTTCAATTTCCGCCCGATGCGTCGTAAAAAGAGTCACGCTGTCGCCGGCCACAATCCTGGCGGTGTACCAGCAGCTGCAGACGACTATTCTGCCACAGGTCGCTCTCCAGCTTAACAGTCCACGGAAGCTTCGGCAGTCGAGACGCCGCGACGACAGAGACACTCGCTTTCTCCCTTGCTTGTTTCAGAAACTTCTACGTCCAACAGCACGAATCGCGACATCCGACAGCACGATACTTTTTGCGACGTCATTCGTTGTCGCTTCAGGACCACTTGCGATACATGTGCGACATAGGATGCTCAACGCACCCGTCCGAGACGCGTTCCAGGCACCATACCGAGAGGAAGGATGCAGCCGGAGAGGACGTGCACACGGGCGCGGCGCAGGGCAAGCGCAGATGCGCCCCTGGCAGGAAGTACCATGAGCTCTTCAAACGGAGGGCGAGGTGTCCCAAAAGTCGGCCAAGGGCGAGCGTAAAATGTAAAAAAACAAACTGCCTAATCTGGTGGCAGTGTGTTTGCATTGACCGACAGTTTTTTCACCGTGGTCGTCTCCACAAAACGGCCAGAATTATTGTGCCGAGGCAACGACGGAAGGGGCAAGAAAGAAAAAGTGACCTACCTGTTCCTCCTTTGCCCGTTTCTTCTCTTCCTCCTTCTTCTGTCTTTCCTCTTCTTTCTTCTGTCTCTCCTCTTCCTTCTTCTGTCTCTCCTCTTCCTTCTTCTGCCTCTCCTCCTCCCTCTTCTGCTTCTCCTCCTCTCTCTTCTGAAGCTCCGCCTCCTTGGCCCTGTGGGCAAGAGTAAACACATGCCTCCAGAATCGGCACTGTGCCCTCAGTCACATTGTTTGAGACTTTGCGTTGAAGGGTGCTTCCCTGAATGAGCCGGTAAAGTTTACTGTCTCATGCTAGTGCTGACGGAAACCGAGACCTCAAGGCTGCCATCTTGAATTTGTCTGAACATGCCATTCTTCATTCTTATTCTTTTCTATTTACTAAATGAACATGCTTATAAGCATGTTACTTCATCACTGTTGTAATGGCCTTTGTATGTAATGGTAACATCTCGTAAAAAAGGAGCCCAACGAAGATGCTACTAAACAATAATATAAAAGAAAAAATTATAATGCTAACTTTAGTTTACTAATGTTTGCCTTCTCATACTCTTTTTTTACAAGGCCATTTTATGTGAATAAATATCTCTATAGGATTTTGTTTTCGGAAATACTTAGATTTCTGAGTTGTGCTTAAAAAATTAGAAGGGTTTTGTTACAACTACTTTTATTTAAAAAAAACACTTAGAATTTCAAATTGTAGAACAAGGTCACAATGTGCATACTGAAATCTGGCTATCAGTGCCTGTCCATAGCTTTGATCGTCTGTATCGACACACAATCAAAACATTATGCAGGCACAAATGAAAACTTGCTTGTTTGCCTATTAATGCCATTCTTTTGCATTAAATGCATTTTATTTAACTAAAAGGATTTCGCGAATAATTTCTGAATCACGTTCATATTCAAATATATGTAGGGTGCCTGAAATGCCGAGGCTCAATCTAAAATGGGCCGTAAAAATCGGTGTCTGCACGTAGCAATCTAAACTTTCTGTCAAAGGTGTATCTCACAGGTCTGTTTAACCTTGTAAAATTACAGGGCATAGCTCCCTTTCTGTAAAAAAAATATGGCCAAAAACTTGCCAGGGCAGGGTCAACAGCAAACAGTGAAACAGACGATCAAGTCGTGTTTAGCGCATGTAATGATATACGGTTGATAATGTGGATGCTTGGGCAAGTTGGTAATTCACGCTTGGATTGTTCTCATTAACGGCAAAGGTGAAGAAGTTGAAGATTTCAGGAAGAATAAATATAGAACTGAGTTGAAAGTCAGCGCTGCGAATCTGTTTGCTTCTTGTGTGCATGTGAGTGTGACTGTTCATCCACGCTGTTCCATCCAAGAATAATAGACGGCACTACCTCCTTGTTCCGGATTTTCTTAAAAATATAGCGAGACTGACCACAAAAACCGTCGTCTACTAAAATAAAAAAATATTTTTGTAATGAAACTTTGATTTAAAAATAAATGCAGACAATGATAACAAAATTTTAAGTAACAAAAAAAAACAAAAAACATGGTTGCCCACTAATGATGGCGATCTTGCTGCCAACAAATTTCGTCTGCGTGTCGTCTCTTTTCTTTCGTTAGTCGGCTACACAAGGAGCGCCATCTATCAACCTTCCATCACGCCCAACCTTCCATCAAGGCCTTCAAGGACTAAATCGACTACATTGCCACCTTAATTCCTCCATGGTATTAATAGATAAATAAATTATATCCATATCTCAATACATTCACAAAAGTTGTTGCAATACTGACCAAGCAACAGGTTAAAAAGTAATTTAATTTAAATTAAATGGAAACAAAAATCTACATGTTCAGAAAATTC
This sequence comes from Ixodes scapularis, assembly GCF_016920785.2. Taxonomy (NCBI): domain Eukaryota; kingdom Metazoa; phylum Arthropoda; class Arachnida; order Ixodida; family Ixodidae; genus Ixodes; species Ixodes scapularis. The sequence continues at coordinate 78,526,744 of NW_024609846.1, read as the reverse complement.
AAGATGGCTGCCATGCGGCCTTGGCGTTATTATTGAAACACACAAAAATTAAAGGCGTTTACAATTCTCTGTAATGCCAAATTAGAGTGCAGCTCTTGAGGAGGAGGAGGGGAGCGTGCAGAGGGGAGGGTACGCCCCTCCTTTCCCCTCCATAAGCTCCCGTCCTCTCTGCTCCCATCCGATTTAGCGGAAACTTTACGCTAAATTTCCCGCTAAATTTAGCGAAAATTTCCATGCTAAATTTAGCGGGAAAACTGAACTGGTGTTGAGGTTACGTGACGTCCATTTCCCCACTAAATGTAGCGGAAAACTTTTGGCGAGTTGAGTGGTGTCATGTGTGACGTCACGAGGGTAATCCATGTAACATCACACATAATGTCATTTGGGAAACATTGATAATTTTTAACCGTTTCAGCATGGCAGGTTTTCCCGAGGATTATGTGTTCAGACAGTTGTTGTACCGGGTTAATATGAGAAAGAAATGTTCAAAGGTTCGTGAATCTGCCAGGCGTGTTGTTCTCCCTTTCTTCCACCGTATTTCTCATAATCTAAAATCAGCCGGCAACCGCTACGGCATTAGCACTGTGTTCAGAAAGGATTTCAAACTAAGTCGGTTGACCCCGTTCAACTCGGCCATAACTGAATGTACCAAAAAACATAGAGAAAAAGATGTAGATTGTGTGGTCAGGCATAGTTTACAAGATTCCTTTTGCCTGTGGGTTATGTTACATTGGACAAACGAAGCGGTGTTTGAATGATCGTTTAACTCAACACAAACATTGTATTAGAAACAAAGATCAGTATTCAGAAATGTCCAAACATGTGTTAGATTGTAATAATTGTGTACCTCTTTGGAATTCCACATTGGTTATGTTGACCGAGAGAGAGGATCATAAACGCTTGGTAAAAGAGTCCCTCACTATTATTAGCCACGGAAATGTAGTAAATAGGCCGTCTTTTAATTTGGACACGGAGTTGAAAAGATTTCTACAAATTTGACTGTTTGGAGGTCACCTTTATATCTGTGTAGGATATTGTTTGTTCGGGTTTAAGTTTCACCCCTGCCCCTTTGTTTCGGGTGTGACGAATGACAGGGGTTCTTCGTTTTTTGTCCCATGTTTGATCTTTCCCCTAATGGGAAAGATTTCTTTTTTTCTTCTTTTTTTGAGATGTTATCAGGACCTCACCAAGGTGGGTTAAGGGATCTTCCCCTCCCCCCCTTTTGTTTGAGCTAGAACAGTACCGGTTTTTCTGTTGGTCAATGTCCTCCCTCTCTTGTGTGTTCGGGAAAAAGAAGTTCATCCTCTCCTTTTTCATTCCTTTTTGGTTTTCGGGCACCTGTGCCCTATAAAACCACGATCTTCTGTCCAATAAACTTCAGCTGTGTTTGAGACTTAATGTTGTGTTGTCCTTTTTCCTCCCCAGTCTCGGGGTTTTGTCCAGAATGTTGATAATGCAACGCGCAGTTATGCCAACGGTGCTGCCACTCAACCCAGAAACTGGCGCCTAAGAGCTGTGCTCTAAAAAAGAAAAGTACAACTAATCCTTCCAGTGTCCAACCACACTGAGGTCCTTTTGGTATTGTAAGGAACAAATGGAACAAGAAACAAATCAGATATTGCAAAATGATTTCACTTTTGAGAGCTCGGTATTTCACGAAATTTTGAAACTCAGCTTTAGGAATATTTTTTTTGCAGACACGCAATTCTGTGACTGAGGGAGGTATGCAAAGTATTTGTGACAATAAAACTATGTGTTTGTGTCACCTATCTTTGTGCAATATTTTTCTAAACGTGAAATTTAATTTGTTAGAACTACTCTATGAAATCCACAGAAGGTATTGTAATCATTTCAGGCTATAGTCCCACATCAACAATATAGGCCTGCTGAAAAAATGGGAGTTATAATATTATTAAACAAGATACAAAAAAAGTTGAAAATCATAATTGGCCCCCCAAATGCTCTTTTTCTTGTAATAATAAACTGATCACCACAAACCTTTCATTAAAATTAATTTCAATTTTAATATTTAAAGTATTTCTAAAGGAAAGGAAAGCAGAAAAACTTTTTAATGAATTGGGTAACATCACAGCTAAACCTTTATTAAACCAGCTTGATATGACAGCAGTGTGCTGACATATCAAGTAGTAATTTGGTAAACCTTGGCAACCAGTAGTTGCAACTTGTACATTTTCTTTTATTACATTTAGCCATCTTTTCATAACCATGAAACATTGGTTCCACATGGCCACGAAAGTTATAAAGGTACTGATGGCAGCAAAGAAATTCGGCTAAATTTCTAATGTTTTAAAGATGAATAAAAACTTGCATATTCGATACTGCCGCCATGAGATTGCAGCCTAAAACACATATAGCATACTGTTTTACTTGGTTTCAAACTGTAGGCGCCTCCATTAAAATTCTCACAACTTGCCAAAAAAACACTGGGTTTTTAATGCATATATTTCCAAAGACAGAAAACACACATGAACAAAATGTGAAAATCTCTACAAGAAACTTGAACGTAAAAACTTTATCTTAGATTAAAAAGTGAAAGCCGTTCACAACTCCCTGTAACGCCGAATTAGAGCGCAGCTCTTGAGGAGGAGTAGGGAAGGGTACTGAGGGGGGTGGTCATGTGACCTTGGGGGGGGGGGGGGGTCACGTGATTTTGGGATCTTGGGGGGGGGGGGGGGGGGGGGGGGGCACATGACCCCCTCCTCTTCGAGGCCACCGAAGGTACCCGAGGTCTTCCCGAGGTCCTCCCGAAGGAACCCGAGGTCCTCCCAAAGGAACCCGAGGTCCTCCCGAAGGAACCCGAGGTTCGCCCGAAGGAACCCGAGGTTCGCCCGAAGAAACTTGAGGTCCTGCGGGAGGACCTCGGGTTCCTTCGGGAAAATTTACCCATAATGCACCGCGCGGTTACACCGACGACGATGGCGACGCCGCTCAAGCCGGAAACGGGCGCCTAAGAGCTGCACTCTAAAAAAAAAAGTGAAAGCCGTTTACACCTCCCTGTAACGCCGAATTAGAGAGCAGCTCTTGAGGAGGAGGGAAGGGCACTGAGGAGGAAGGTCATGTGACCACCCCCTCCCCGATGTCCTCCCGAAGGAACCCGAGGTCCTCCCGAAGGAACCCGAGGTCCTCCCGAAGGAACCCGAGGTCCTTCCGAAGGAACCCGAGGTCCTCCAGAGGTCCTCGAGGGGTGGGGGCTCACGGTTACACCGACGGCGACTCCACTCAAGCCGGAAACGGGCGCCTAAGAGCTGTGCTCTAAGAAAAAAACTGAGCAAAAATTGTTCTTTTTGCAAGCACGCGAAGGAAACAGATTCCCCAAATGCATCGTTGCTCAGACACTCAAGTGAAAATAGATGCAACTTTTAGGCAGGTAAGTGTTGAAGCGCTGTCTCGCTCACCTTTTACGCTCTTCCTTCTGCTTGGAGAGCTCCTCGAGGAGCTGTTGCTTGCGCAGCTTGTTCTCCTCTCTCAGCCTCTGCTTGGCCAACTTCTCCTCCTTGTGCTTCGCCTTCAGGTCGGCGCGCTCCTTCCTCCGACGCTCGCGCTCTGCAATCTTCTCCTGACGCTGCCTCTCCTGCCAGATGGTCAGGCAAACATGTGTATTAATGCATGGACCAAAAAATGATTCATCGGCTTTGGCTCAATGATGCGCAAAATAAGAGCATGACATTTCACAAACATATGTATTGTGGATTAGTTTCATTTAGTGTTGCAATGTAAATAAAACTAAACTTTGTACGAAACAGGACAATCACATGCACGTGACGAAATGCATGCTTCCGGCAAAACGCACTCTGTTATTCACCCCGCTGACCACTAAGCCGGCAAGGTGGAGGAAGCTACATATGCTTGTTGGACCAGTAAACCGTCGGTCTTGCACAATTTGATCACGTTTTTTGCATACTGTCAAGCGGAGAGCTGGGTAAGGCAACGAAAAGAAGGTGATTTTCTGCACCGGCGTGCATGTAGCTTCCACGGCTTTGTCAGCTTAGCTGTGATCAAAGTTCATAGGTGCTGCGATTTGCTACTGTATTGCAGGAAGAGCATTAACCTCCCTCCAGGACGAATTGGTCGTGGGGACACTAACGATCACCATGCGCAATGTATCAAAAGGCTCATTCGCAGCTTCAACAAGTTTGCACAACAATTGTCAGATAAATAGTCCACTTTAATCTGTCTTTTGTTATAACGGGACCCCTCCAACAATTGATACGACATTGTTCAGGCTAGCTGCAAAAGGCATTGAAATACTCAGCTTCAGTGGCGCTTGCTGCAATGAGGTAAAATAATCCCAGTTTGCTCACCCTTTCTGCCTTTGTGAGTGTCTGGGCGGGCTTTCCATTTTTGGCTGCTTTAGGCACCTGAATGAGAAAGAGAAAGGGTCGGCGTCACAAATGTCAGCACTTTGCGCAGATCCTTTGGCAGATATAACAAAGGTGGGAAAGCAAACATTTGAAAGTGAACGTACACATGCTGCAAGGACACAGATATACGTACAATAAAAGAACTGCCGAAGCTAGAAAGCTGAACGACATCAAAAAGGAGCACCATGTTAGGTTTGTTACAAAAAGAGTTCCGCTTTTTTCCCTTCTTGCTTACTATTTTGATGAGATGTCAAAAAAAGAACATAGCAAACAAAACAAGGACCTTCTCATAAGGAGGAAACATAACATGTCCTATCAATTCTGCAACAAACTATAAAAAAAAAAAAATATTTAAAAACCAGCCAGCATACCCAACCCCGTAGAACAGGCTGCAGCCCACTTTGTAAGGTAGTTGGGCAGAAGAATGAGCATAAAAGTTTTCCTTGCTTTAATTAGTAAAAACAAATGTCTATGCAGTGTAGCAAGTTGAAAAAATAATATGGCAAACAGATTTACAAATGTGATTAAGGATTCTTTATGTTTTTGTTAGATGTGCATAATGAAAATAAAAAAAAAAAGCTTCATTACTTCAGTTTGCTTTCTGCGTGGCTTTTCTAAGGGCTACACTGGCAGCTGGTTTAGAATGGTGACACTGGCAGTCAGTTGTTTAAAGGTACATTGAACACCAAAAACAACATTTTGAAGTGCCCAACTGGGACATGTACATTTAACAATGAATTTACCAGAAAAAAAAAAATGAAAACATTATTTGCGCAATGTCAATGTCGTGAGGCTCATTTCGAGTTGGGAGCTATCTGAAATTGCTTCTGTTTTGAGACATTGGCCTCGAAAGAGAAGCATGTTTTAGGATTGTTCCTAACTCAAAATGAATTAATAAAACAAATGTTGCGCCAATATATATATTTTTTTTAAAAGGGGGGGGGGGGGGGTACTTTTTTTTTTTGTAACAAAGCAATGTGTCCTATTAAGATACTTTAAATAAAAATGTGCCTAGTCAAAAAGACAGAGGTGGCACAGATTCAATCAAAATAAAAACTTGGGGACCTTATATCATTTTTACACCTTAACAGTGTTTACTTTGTAATCTGTACCACAAATGTATTGACCAGAATGGAAACTTTACAGAATGGAAACTTACTGGGATGTAGAGTTTCCATTCTGGTCAATACATTTGTGGTACATTTGTGGTGATTCTGGTAACAGTGAAAGAGCAAACAACTTCAATGCTTCATTTAAAAGTTGATCATAAAAACTATGTAGACACATATCAGCCACAGGTCAATCAACGCTAAATCAAAATTTGTCTAAAGGACCGGGAGGATTCATTCGGTCGTGCACCAGTCACCTAGCTGTGTTTGGAGATTTATGTTTGTCCTTTGTTCCCCTTCTGCAGGGATTATTATCATTATTGTCTGTCTAAAGAACAACTTTGAAGCTTACTGAAGGTGACTCAGAGCGGCATAAATTGTCAAAGTGCGGAATATAAGAAACCTAACCTTTGTTTGGATGCCTGTGCAATTCTGATTGCACAATTTTTGAAAAGCGGTGTTACTACGCGGTACAAACATCACGTATTTGCTCCCCATGGTACCAACACATAAAAGATGGTAGAACTGAAGTACTGCAGAAACATGTGGAAATGTTGAGCCGACTGCGAATTGTTTTCTGCCGTTAGGTCGGCAAAATATTATACCACATTTATCCGTGTCGCACCAGAAATACTGTAAATACCAGAAATACGGGACAAGTTCACGTCGCATAACCATTCGAAAATAGCAAACAAGCTACAATGAGAAAGGAGTTTGTCACTACCTCCTTGCCATCCACCTCTTTTCCAGTGAGTTCCGATCCAAAAGCATCGTCCGGATCAACTTTTTCGTCTGGCTTGTCGCACGGCGCCGTCGGGGAGGCCTCCTGGGAGGAGGCAGTCGGGGAGGCCTCCTGGGAGGAGGCAGTCGAACCCGGATCCTCCGACTGGATGCTGGTCTCGCGACACGAGGTGTCCGTCAAATCTATCACGTCTGCCATGTCTTCGGACTCGCTCACGTCGGCGGAAAAAGAGGGGGTGCTGGACCGAGGTTCCACAAAAAGTTCCCCAGCCTCCTTTTCGACACTTGTCGGATTCTGCTCGTCCTGGGACCCGTTTTCTTGTTCCTGTCCACGGGGAAGGCTTTCTAACAAATCATCGTCGATGACAACTTCTTTCTTAGTGTTCTGTTTCGGAGACAATTCTTCCTTAGTGACACTGCTAATGGTCTTTTGAAAGAAGTTCTTAATCGATGCCCCTTTATTGGGAACCTCGGCGGGGTCGGCAGTTTTCTTGGCGCCTTTCGTCTCCGTGTCTGGTGAAGCAGAGCAGGGTATGTTCTCTACGTCAGCTGAGGTAGCGCTGGAGCGCGGCGACTTCGGCACGCTTGCTGCATCTTCGCCCGACAGCTTCCTCTTCTTGCCTGGTTGCGGTGAGGATGCTGGCAGCACTTGGAAAGGAAGGCGAGCTGAAAAGGCCAATGGTAGCTCAATCAGATGCCAGAGACGTGATACAGTGAAACACATTTATAACGAACAGCAGAAAACGCTGCGATCACTTCGATATAGCAAAAACCATTTACAACGAACTTCCACAATGCGTCTGTTGTAATCAGAGTTTGTTCTTTTAGTTTATCTCCCCTTCTGAATCGCTTCTCTTCGTGGGCAACCGTTTTGGGATGAAAAGATTTTTTCTTTCTGTGCGTGCGTGCAGAGTGTATTTTTTAGCATTCTCCCCTTCTGAATCGCTTCTCTTTGCTCAATTTTGTTCGCAACTTGAGCTTTAGAAATTTTTTTTCTTTCCTACTTGTTTTTTGGGGAAAGGGACAGGCTAGAAGACGATTGTGCATTTTTGGAAGCCTTCCCGAGGGAAAATGTTTGATATAGCCAATATGTTGTTTGTTATAAAAAGTACTTTTTACATGCATTTTTATTTAAATTTTCCGGGAGTTCGATATCGACAATAATTCTCTGTACGTGGGTTCGTCCTAAACGGGTTTCACTGCAATGACTACGCATCAAGTGAAGGCGACAAGAAAATAAAGAAAACGAGCAGGGTGAAAAATTGTTGGCATCATGCAACAATATGTGTGGGGCAACTGTACTGCGAGCCAGGGCACATCTGCATTCTTTGCTTTTATTCTGCTCTTTCATTCTGCCTTTCTGCTCATTAGAAAAAAAATCAAGCAGCACCCTTAATAAATGCCCTGGCTGGATAAAGAGCCATACATTTTACTCAAAAGTTCCCACAAAGCTCTCCAGCTGTTTGACACATGTGTCAACTCGGCATGCTGTACGATTTTCTATGATTAGGCCAAGAGAATGCTATACGGAGCGCAAGTTTGTCTGCTTCTTTTGCAATTGTTGTGGTGACATCAGAGCACCGAGTTCTGATTGGCTCTGATTGAAGGATAGTGGGTAGACCTCAAGGCAGGCTGCCTCGAGGTCTGCCCATTATCCTTCAATCAGAGCCGACCAGAGCTCGGCGTTCTGACGTCACCCCAACCCCTCCTAAAGAAGCAGACAAACTTGTGTTCCGCATTGACAAAAAGATGTGTGCCACAATGAAGCACAAGTGACAGAATGTAAGAGCGCACATCACAAATGTTCAAGGTCATTCTGCTCAAACTGCTAAATGAAAGAGACCCATGGATCCCAAGTGCCAAGTAGGTCAGGACTACAAGTTAGATCCAATGAAACTGCCAAGAAATAAACGAGTGCAAAATATCTGCACAAAAGTAGCTCGTTTAACTACTTTTCTGAATGACGGCGACACATGGACCGTGTATGACCTCTGTGCCTTCCAGTACCTTGAGGTTCTTACTCTTACAATCACTTGTAGCACCCAGCCTTAGCAAGTTGAACGGATATAAGCGGTGGGCACCAGCTTTTCACACACACGGGCCAATGAATCACTGCTTCGGTTACCAACATTCTGAGACTATCAAGCGACAAGGGACACCTTGACATTTCGATGTGTGCACCTTATTTGTATGTGAAGGGAAGTGACAAGGAATTTCATGGACAGAGATCAAGCTAGGAAATGTTTCCTACACGGTCAGAAGGTTAACTCTGTAATAACATGTGGCTAGCACACTACCAGCAGAAATAGATCCAGCTGTTGTGGACGAAGCATAAAACCAGAAATATTGTTGTGTGACATACTACTTTATTTAGTTGTTTGCAGAAGGGGACTATATGTGCTGATAGTAATGCGATACTCCTAAAAGAGGTTCCTTATGCAAATTTTGTCATGACGTGCAGAAATGCGAACACCCGGGGCCACAAAGGACTGTTCGCGAATGTTGTGAAGCCTTATTGATAAGCCATGACTCCCCCGCCCACTACATCTTAGCTGTACTGGGCAGGGGCATCTTGGCATCTTAGAAAAAAAAAAGGGGGGGGGGGGGGGGGGGGGGGGCGAGGGGCGTTTGTTTTTTTCTTTTTAAAGTATAATCTGAAAAAATTTAATTCAAATATTCAAAATTGTTTGGTTGTTTCAAATGTCCACGAAGCACAATGGTGGTGGCAAGTCATACCCGTTGCCGTTGAAGTGACGTGTAGTACCTGATCAGCTAAGATATGTGCTGGGCAGGTTGAATGACGCTGTATGAAGAACTACCTTTCGACTTACACTGCTTCATCTTCTTCGGAGGCGCGACTTCACACAATGGTTCACTCATCTTGGCAGAAAATGACGGCGCCGGATACCCTGGAAATAAAGATTTGCAAAATATCAACACGGTATTTAAAAAAAAAACAAAAAAACCGCGGGGGTTTAGATTGCTACTTTGCGAGTGTTTGGACGTTATAATTCGTATAGACGTGCTCAAAGTCAAAAAGACCTTAGGGCAGTCTTCCTTCGCAAGCAGCGAAATACAATGAATCGCCTAAAACTTTACTTGAATTAGAACTCGGAAACTGTACCCGGCTGTTTAAAAGGCGGCAACAAAACTGCCGTCTCGGGTCGACTGCATGGCTTACCTGTTTCCTTCGATGCACGTACTAAGCGTGCTATAAGAGACCTTAGTAAACGCTACTCTTATTAAGAATTAGTGCGATTTTCGTACAGTTCAGGCACTCGATAACTTCGCACCACCGCGAGTCTGTGACGATAAAAACCAATAAACCTAGAAGATTTGGCGCGCAAATACACCAGCGCTCCCTGGTGTCAGCTGAACACTATTTGAGAAACCGAAACTATTAAAAAGGGAGTTCATATTTTTGATCATGTCGTCACCGGAGTACATCATTGGCGGGTAGCAACCGTTGGTGGATAGTTTCTTAGAGTTTACTTCCTATCAACGTAACTAGATTGTTACTTTACTAGTAATTCGGTCAGTGCAATATTCTAGGTGGTATTGGTCAGTGTTCCTGAATTACAAGCTTTGTAAATGTTGTAAATATCGCGACTCAAGGTTTGGTTTCGGGAATATAGACACCATATTATATGTTGGAGGATACGATTCACGCAAATCGACAGTAAAGCAGGTTTCGGTCAGTTTCGAGCATCTACGGCGAAACCGAAATTCTCACCTTCGCGCGAGCTTCACAGGTCACGAAGGTAGCGGCAAATGCCCCTCAAAGGGATCCCTCCGCCACCTCCCCATCGTTCCCGTGACGTCGTGGCCAAAGCGGGAGAGGGCTTTAAATATTTGCTTTATCTTTCGACTTTGACTTAGCGTTGTGGAAGCCACGAGAGGGAGGTTAGAATTTTCCTCCTCCGATCGAAACAAATACGACTTTTGGGCAGGGAGGATATAAGTACTAGGAGGGGGCACGTTGCAATATTTGTGAAGCCTAGTCATAAAAAGTTTAAACGATGTTATGGCCAACGTGACCGTAGATCTCTTTGGCGATTGGTGCGCGTGACATGTCGCGTGTGAGATGGATGGTTGATTGCAGAAGAATTCCTTGCAGGTTTGCGCGCGCTCCGTCCGGTAGATTTTATCAGAGCGGGAGGCTAGACGGAGGCTAGCTACGGTCACGTGATGTGGTTACGTTGGCCTGATAAGTGAGGAGAGTAAGGAGAAAAATAAGAAAAAGGCGAGGCGTCAAGGGAGCATGGCTTGTGGACGAGTATTTGCTATTCGCGACTCCAACTAACTATAGGTGGCGCCACTCATTTTCCAAGATGGCGGGTTTAGTGAGGGTCAGAGATGCGTGCCACTGTTGAGCCTGTCTAATGTGCTGGCTTTACTGAGCGCCATAAATTATTTCTGGTAATACGAGGAAGCTAATGTTTTATGAGCGCAGGTCGCCTCTTTAACCTGAAAACAAGAACGGTGCTTAGCGTATTAATTACGGAAGGATGCGCGTTTTAATTCTGGAGCGAAACCGAAACTTACCTCTGTTTTGGATTTAATTTCTCGACAGAGGTCGAGAAATTAAATCCGCTTGAGGGACACTCAAGCGGTTTTTGGAGAAGCTACTTTTTGGTGCGATGGCGTTAAGGAAGTGTCAGTGAATGAGTATCTTCAGTTTTAGAAGGCAGAAACGCCTATTAATCACGCAGGAATAAAATACGTGCGGACTCTTTTCTGTACTTGCGAGGACCAATGAAATTATCGTATGTTTGAAAATTTTGGCGGTCTTTTTAAAGTTTCGCTAAAAAAACAATTTTCAGTTCATTTAAATATGTTGTGCATGATAATTTTACAAGACGTAAAATATTTCTAGTTTAGAATACGCGATAGCGCAATTATCGTTTCACAAACAAGGGACTACGTTTTCTATTTGCCTTCCTCCGCGGGGGGTGAATTTCCCGTTCCCCAGGGATGTGCGGAAGCGCACGTATCTCCGCGCGTTGCAGGCCGGTCGTGCCGGTCGCGGGCCGGCCGGCTCCTTCTATCCGCAGACGTGGCGTCGGTGGTGATCGTCGGAATGGACGGCCTGGTGAAAGCTCATCGTTCCGCGTAAAAGCGCTGTCCTCGACTGTGAATTTTCGTCGTGTTTCGCTATGATAACCCAGCACGTACTAGAAGGGAACATCCACCTACTCGTGCGGCGATGTCGTGGCGGCACTCTCAACATAACAGAAACGCCCGTGCCGTCGTGTTTGTTTACTTCGACTACAGTGGTGCTTTCTAAGCATTTGTGTCCTCGAACATCGCCTGGATTTCTGATTTGGCGCATTTCATGCGTGTGCTCAAGTTCAAGGCATTACTGGCGCGTACCGTATAAAGGATACGAATTTTCACGCGTTTTCATCACCGGAGAAAAGTGATTAGTGTTAGCAATCCTGAACGCTCGCAACGTCTATCTGATCACGAAATCATATTTCTACGTTGCTATATCGCTGCTAAGATTACATTGTCTTTTATAATCGTAGAAAAGGCGTGTGGCGATATTTGTACTATTGCAATGTCGTGTATTAGAGTCGTGATCGTCCAAGACGGCGCTGCATCTTTTTATTTTATTTTTTTCATTCGCTGTACCCTCCAAGCCTATCAAGAAAAAATAATAAAGCTTTAGACTAGAAAACTGTCTGTCTATATTCTGTTACGGCATTGAGTAGCAGTGCGTCCCCTTTTTTAGAGGGGCCGCTGACACAGCTGACGGCGGCGTACAGAAGCGGTCGCCGTGCTGACGACCCGCTGCGCTTGTTGTAGTGGTTACAGGTGTGTGTACGCGCGGCGCAGTGCGGTCGTTCCGGTCGCTCCGGTTGCAACGGACGCAGTCGTAGGTACGCGCTCGTTGCACATGTCTGAACCAGCCTTCCCCCCGTTCTCCCGAGGCGAAAGTCAACGTGGCGACATCGTTTGACATCACGCACCAGAGGTAACGCTGCGATGTCAAACGTTGGTTTGGTAACGACTTGCCCTAACCGCAAATCGAAGAACGCCCGAAGAGGTCTGCGTTTCGTCGTCCTCGGAACCCGAACATGACTCCGAAGCGCTGCTATCGTCCACATCGCACGTCGGAGTGGCGTCATAGGAAATCATCCCCAGGTCGGCTGTCCGCCGAAGAACTTCAACCTCTAACGGCGTCAGGTCCTCGAGCGTAGAGAACTTCGCCATGATCGAAGCTCGAATGACAAAAAGGTTCGGCCGATGCGGCTGTGGATGCGGCTACCTCGGGATCACTGCGCGACGGAACGTCGTCCAACGCCATTGGCCCGAGATCCTTTTGATAAGCGTGCGACGACCAATGAGAGTGGTTTCGTTTTCGGATGGATCCGAGGTTTGGCGGCCTTCAATTACATTTTTATTAAAGAAATAATCACCGTATGACTATACTTTTTGGTTTTTAGGGATACTTAAGGCGTCTAAATTCAGCTGTCATTATCAAAACACGAACTCAAAAACCACTTGACTGCCCCTTTAATTTCAGATTCTTTCATGACTCAAGATGTGTCTCACATCGTAATTATTTACTTAGAAAAGTTGTTCGCGGAAACTTTATTTTGTGACATACTGTTCGATCCAGGCTGATATTCGTAGTTGTTGAAAAAATCAGTGCTGATATCTGTGCGTTGTCGCTGCCTTTTTCTCGCTCAGATAATTGCCATAGGAAATAATGACAATTATCCCAGCACAAGAATAAGAGAATAATTCCAATTTTTACAATGTGTCCACGAAACGCATAAACTAATAAACGCTGCTCTCACTGCAACAACCCAAGACGGAATCCGAGTCAGACAGCTGAAGTGTGTGTGTGTGTGTTTTTATAGCACCGCGTGACGCGTAGGATTTCATAATACATCCAGTGTTTAGCTGTTTGTCTATCTTGATAACTATGTCAGGAGTTTTTTTTTATGCTAAAAGGAATCAGAATTATACCTTTCTGGCAAGACTATTATGATTAAATAGAGTATTCCCGTGATCTTGGCGTTAATTAGAGGCATACATTGCCGCGACTTTGTATTAATAATAATAATATTAAAATTCACATATTTTAATAAGTAATTCTTCAAGGCTCTAATATAATTTGTTGCTTATGATCTAATTTTAAACGCGCGAAGAAATATGACAATGAAAACTGTGCTAATTATCATCACTGGTTCCAATTGCTGCATTTTAATTACAAATAAAATAAAAAATAGTCTAAAATCAATTAAAACATTCTAGCTAATGTGAGAAATCCATGTAAAATTACATTAATTGTGGGTAAAGTATATTGTGCTATCAAAGTCGCGACTTTTGACAATCGGCGAAACGTTCAAAGTCGCCGCCAATATACTTCCAAACCAAATGCCCAAAAGCTAAAAAAAAAAAAAAACTTTTTTTAATTACTAGTTTTTTCATAACATTTATTTACTTTTGTATTTGCTCGCCGTCATTTTGCCAATCTCAGCCTTTCCAGATCGAAGGAACGCCTACCTGCTTGCACGTCTGATAACTGCAGCACGTTTCGTTGGCGTTGGAAGCCGGTGAAACAGTAGTGAGTTTTAATATTGCGTATACGAGCGAACTCAAGCCCTGTGCGTTTGCGTTAGCTTTGCGCGTTCCACACTGCGCGTGCGCGGAGCCAGAAATTGCGGTCTTGGATGGCGCATGGCGATGACGCGCACACACATTGTGGGGCACGCAACTCTAACGCAAACGCACACCGCTTGCGTTTGCTTTTATGCGCAATACTAAAACTCTCCAGTAAGGTGCAATCCCGTACCGGCTGCAGCACTACTTAGGGACAGTGAAGAGTGTCGTTTGCATTCGGAAACGACATTTCGCGAGCCATGATCGCGAGCAGTTCCCCCATGCCCGCTGAGCAGGAGAATCGGGGGACCCTCACTAGAGCGCTTCCACTTTCCGCCGCGGGAGGGCGAGCGTCGAGCTGGAGACGCGAATACGGCTGGCATCATGCCCTCTCCTACCCTTCTATCCTCCTTGCTTTGGGGGGTTAGGATCCCCCTCCGATGGATACAAAGGCCACTTTCAGCCAAAGACTCAAACCGAAAATTTTAACGTTTCGGTTACGGTTACGGTTACCGCTTCGTGTTGATAGCAGTTTCGTTTCGGTTTTTTACGGTTTTAATTTTTACGGTTTCGGTTACCGATTACACGTTCCTAAAAACCGGTTTATTTGGGTTTTTCCAATAATTTGTTTAATTGAGATGCTAGACAGCCGTTTTATAATAAACGGATTAAAGTAGTCCCAAATATCCAACAACGTGAAATTCAAGGAAATTAGAAACGTCTTAATACTTCGAATTGGTCAAAAGTTTCACGTACGTTTCTGGCTCCAACGCTTGTTCACTACATCTACTTATACTATATACAGGGTGAAACAAAGAGACGCCAGGCTCTTTAAATCGGACTTTAATCCCGGACTTTAATAATTTTCCTAAATGGGCCCCTGACCCAGGACCAAAACGCCACAAGCCTTTTTTCGTTGCGATCAGTAGTTTTCGCAGGAGCAATTTGGCCTGCGTTCTCTGAAACACCATATATATATATATATATATATATATATATATATATATATATATATATATATATATATCAGGAATGGGCAGTATTTCAAATACAAGTATTTGAAATACTTATTTCAAATACTTTGTGCATTTTGCATTTGTATTTAATTACAAATTGGGTATTGTATTTGACGTGTGTATTGAAATACTAAAACGTCCGTATTTCAAATACAATTGTAATTCAATAAAATTTTGTGGGCGAAAATGCATCCCTCAAATTTATTGTCACTGTCCAGAGCAGGAACAAAACTACGTTCTCCACCGAATGTAGTGTCTCTCAATCAAGCACAAGCGTTTAGTGACTTTGTGATTACGGTACTAGTCCAGGGCAAGAATAGTGACGAAATCGACGTTCACAGGCAGACTGGCTAAATAAGTGCCTGTGACTACTTGTGATGCTTTTCAGCCTGATTTCCATCCATGTTTTTGCCTGGAACATTTTGAATGCGCGGGTCGTCCAGATTTTCGTAACTGGTGTGAGTTGCAACAATAAAAAAGTCTCTTGCTAGTGCTGCGCATCTTGGTCGTCTCGGTTATTTGTTGTTCTATACAAAAATGTAATCGACAAAAAAACTACTTGAAGGTCTGTACTTTCTTCACCTATTACGTCTAAGCTGATTACATTTTTTTTTTTTTATTATATTTCTATTACGTCGCTAGAGCCTCGCACACTAACTCCCGAGTGTGCGATGCAAAATTAAAATGAGATGCCCAGAAACCCGTTGCAGGTGCCCTGAAGTCGCTGACGCAAATTTTGAGGAATGTATTTGGAAAAGTATTTGGAGGAGACCAAATACATTTGGTTGTATTTGTATCTTGTAATTAAATGCTTTTTTTAGAAATGTAATTAGATTTGTAATTAAATACAGTTTTGACGAAGTATTTTGTATTTGTATTTCGATACATATTTGCAAGTATTTTGCCCATCCCTGACATATATATATATATATTCGAAAATATGCAGATGAATGAACATTACTTCACCGAATAAGTCAATGTTTTACGAAACCGGAGAAAGCTAAAATAAACGGCGGAGCCAGGATTTGAACTCTGGGCCTCCCAGTGTTCGGTCGGATGTGCTTATATTATATTATATTTATTATACGGGCCACAGGCTACTTGGCATATTACATTTCTCTTCATGGCTCTGTTTTTTTTTTTTTTTTTTCGTTCTTTGTTTGCCAGAGTTTCAGACCAAATTCCTCTTTCACTCAATTGACTTCCCTTCTGCGTGTTTAGTCGACTTTGCTGCACTGCCCACTGTTCCACAATCCCCTGCTATCCGACAGCGCATGGGCAGATGCCTCCGGAGACGGTTTGAAGTACTTGCAGGGGACTGTGCGCAAATGCACTCGCCGTGTTCTGATGCGCGCGCATTGGCGAGAAAGGGATTCTTTTACACACGCACCACAGACCTTTGGCTCTAGCGTTGCACCGCGACCCTGAACGAGTTTTGCCTTGGGATATTGCCAGTGCCGCCTCTTTGCTTTTTCTTAATAAAGATGTGTCAATAAAATGGGTACCGTTCGTCATGGAGCCCCGCTAGCCTCGCCGACCTGCCGTTGCTCGCTTGACACGCGATGGCGAGCCGGCGGGCCATCGAGTCCTCGCACTCTCGGCGCGAGACATCTTTTCCTTCTCGTGCTGAGGGCGGCGGAAGGATCGAGGAAATGTCCAAAATGTTTTCAGATGTTTTTCAATAAATGTAAATAAGTAAATAAATGAAGAAAAATGGCACTGGCGATAGCCCAAGGCAAAGCTTGTCCATTGCCGCGGCGCAGCGCGAGAGCCAAAACTCTGTTCTCCGTGTGCACTGTAGAGGAATCCCTTTCTCGACGATACGCGCGCACCACAACACGGCGAGTCCTTCCCGGAGGTATATTGGCCTCGGCAGAGGGCGATGATTGCCTGCGCACATTCCTCAACATCTACGCCGTAAGAGATTCTGGAGGCATCTGCCCGTGCGCTGTTGAGTAGCTGGGGGAAGGGGGAGCAGTTGGCAGTGCGGCAAAGTCGGCCAAACACGCAGAAGAAAGGGAGGCCAGTTGTGTGAAAGAGGAATTGTGTCTGAAACTGTGTCGAACAGGGGGCGAGGAAGAAAAAAACCCAGAGCCATAGAGAGAAAAGTAAACTGCCAGACACCGCCCGCGAACACGATCGTGTTCACGGGACCACGAGACGTGTAGCGTCCGCGTCGAGGCTGGTGGGGTAGCTGGTCGGGGAGCTCTCTGAAAACCTCGGACTCGAGCGTGGACGTCTGGTATAGGATAGCCGTCCTCCAGTTCCCTCTCGCGATGACGTGGAAGAGTTCCAGCCTATCGAAAATGAGGTGCTGGTGTTCGGGGAGCTTGGCCTCCCAGTAGAACCATACGGGTGGAGATGCCGGATCTCGCGCACATCTCTCGTGGACAAACTTATGGTATTCTGAACGAGGTCGCGCAGAATGTCGTAGGCCTGACGGACCCTCGCTCCGGGAATGGGCGGTGGGGGCTCCACTGGAGGTATAGTCGGATAGCGTTGGTGAATCTGATAGAAATGATTCCCGCAGAAGCCATACCTCCGACGGGAGCAGGGGGAGGGCTGCGGCGATGACTAAGCGATCTCTTGGCGCGTCTGTGGATGTTTGAGCTCACCGTGCTGACGTTCGAATAGCTCGTGTTCAGAGTTCTGCGACAGGGACTGCCTAAGACTACTGGTCATGTGGGGCTAGACCGGCCTTGGCATCGACGATTGGAAGCAGGGGGGCTATGTTGCACTTTTTGCACTCCCAGGAGACTTGGAAGAGGGAAGTGACGTCAACAACGCAGCAAATGCAGATTGGATGTTGATTTTGTTTTCTTCTGTCAACATCCAATCTGCGTTTGCTCTAGTCGTTGACGTCACTTCCCTCTTCCAAGTCTCCTGGGAGTGCAAAAAGCGCAACATAGCACCCCAGGGCAGCTCCCAAGATTAAGGCGAAGGAGGCAGAAATGGCATCCCATGTCTGTTGGACGAGGACGGCTCCGTCATCGGCGGCCAAGTGCGTTGGCGCGTTCGACGACGAGGCTCTCCTTCACCTTGACTTTTTCTCTTGTCTTGCTGATGTCACATTCAATTGGGGCGCACGCAGCACCGAGAAAGTGCTGCCCCCAAGGCTGCGCCACCGCGCGGGTGCAGCGTATGACGCACTACCAAGTGAACACGAAGCATTCCGCCGTGCAACGCGTTTGGCGCGGTCACTTCAAGGGCAAAACATAAACGGCTGGACCACTGAACAAAATCCGCCGCGAGTGGGGCGGCGGCGCGCGCCATCTAGCGAGAGTCTCCCGAGCCGCCATGTTTACCGAGACGAGGAAGGCGAACCGAGGAAAAGAAGGGGCCGAAGGAGGCGGAGAGCGGTAGCTCAAGGCCGCGCCGGCCCGCAGTGCGCGAAGCTGCACGTCTCCTTTCGACGGTGCAGCTGGTGCAGCAACGCGCCGGTGTCGTGCGTCGCACCTAGTCCCAAATGAACGTAGTGCAGCCGCACCGACACGACCATGTGAACGCGACACGTCCGTCGGTGCAGTGCGGTGCAGTGTGGAGCGCCCCAATTGAATGTGACATGAGATGCGTGGCAGTGCCGGCGGCTACCACTCGGTTCGAAAAAGGGTAAAGGCGCGAAAAAGAAAGAAGAAGAAGAAAAAAAAAAAAAAAAAACTCGGAAACACTTTGGACGTTTCCTTGCGTTCCTTCCGCCGCTCTCCAGCCCGAGCATATATACCGTATATATACCTATTTATCATACAAAACGCCAATGTCAAACCTCTGACCTTTTTTCCTTTCCGTGTTTTAAAATCGTCACTCGCGACACGTTTCAGACTAAATGAATACCAGGTTTTCTTTTCCGCCAGCTCTGCATGATGGTCAATCTACCTCGTTTTTTCATACTGGCTACTGCATGCCAGGAACATCGGTGGTTTTGTTAGAACCGAGTTGGATGGGCAGCTGAGAATTCTAACTTACTAGTTAATACCCCGGAAACAACACGTACTGAATACATGTAGCAATGTAGGAGTGTGGCAGATTTAGAAATATACTTTATTTTTGTTATAAGCTCGACCACTGTTTTCAACTAAGTATTCTTAATCCTGAAGTTAGATTATACCGAAATGTATTATCAGATGCACCATTCACTCTCAATAACTCTGTTAAACGGCCACGACATTTCAATACCCCTCCTCCATGTCAAACTTGAGAAAAACTAATATTTTTTTTTTATTTTTCGGTTAATATCGATGGGATCCCGAGTTTTAGATGGGAACTGCAGTAATGTTTGGAGGTGGGCTAGTCGGTGATGCATTGTAAACATAGAAATAAAACAGCGCAAACGAACACAAGGACAAGTAGAAGGAGGGACACAGACACAGCGCTGTGTCTGTGTACCTCCTTCTACTTGACCTTGTGTTCGTTTGCGCTGTTTTATTTCTATGTTTTAGATGGGATCCCGAGTTTTATAGTGAAAGGCTGTGCGGAAACGATTTGTCCCGTTTTACATCTTATTTTTAACTTATCTCTGGAATCGGGTGTATTCCCGACAATGTGAAAGAGTTATCTTGTTATTCCAGTGTTTAAGTCGGGTGACCGAAGCAAAGTGAACAATTATCGACCTGTGCAGTGGCGTATCAACTTGTTTTTGAGTGGGGGGCAGACCAACCCCCCCCCCCCCCCCCCCCCCCCCGGGTCGCATATTTTTACTAGTGATGAGCCGAACTTTTGCCGAACTTTTCTAAAGATTCGGCAAAGATTCCGCAAAAATGCACTGTTCATCATTATCATCATCATTTATTTTCCTTGAGGGCCCGTGGGGCATTATACAAGGGGTGGCAATAAAACAAAAACAAATAGAACACTAAACATAATTATAACCATGTAAGCTAGATTTGTAGGTTAGATAAAGAGAGGGTAATGGCTTCAACAAATTTTGTAGAATCACTTACAGAAACGATGTTATGAAGTAGTGAATTCCAATCCTCGATGGACAATGGTAGTGTGGAAGTCTGGTGAGAAACAGTTGATGATCGAATTAGACGTAATTTACATAGGTGATCTAGACGCGGGAAAACACGATGGATAGGTGATAGCAGTGATTTTTTGAGGTGGCTATTGTGATAAAAAATTCGATGGAGGAGAGAAAGGCGTGATATTTGGCGGCGAAGGGAAAGTGGATGAAGGTTAGCTGATTGGCATAATCCTGATATGCCGGCATATAGTGAGTAGTTGTTATAAATAAAACAAAGGGCTCTGTTTTGGACGGATTCTAGATTATTTGCAAGGCAGGACTGCCATGGGGACCCTATAGATTGAAGCGTATCCTAACTTCGATCTTATAAGAGTAGTATAAGCTAGTCGTTTTGCGGAGCGTGTAGCAAGTTTGAGGTTACGGCAGAAATATCCGAGAGAACAGTTAGTATCAGAAATAAAAGAAGTTAGGTGAGTAGTCCACACTCAGAGGTGAAATGAGCACCCAGGTATTTATAAGATGAGCATGCTATTACTTGAGTGTTATTTAGGTAATACGGAAATGGTGTGGCATGCGAACTGCGGGAAAATGGTATGGATCTACATTTATTGAAGTTTAACGTCATCTGCCATTTTTCACACCAATGAATTACAGACTCGAGGTCTTCCTGGAGAGCATAATGATCATGGTATGAAAGAATGGGTCGGTAAATGACACAATCGTCGGCGAACAGGCGCACAGAAGGGGGGCACCTAACGTTACGGTAGAGGTGGGAGATTTTACGTTGTTAGCGGAGGAATATTGCTTACGGCTAATTAGTAATTCAGAAATGCACTTTACAATAGAGGGATGAATATTAATATCGTTAAGCTTTGTTAAAAGACGTTGGTGTGGTACTTTGTCGAATGCTTTGTAGAAGTCAATGAAAATGGCGTCGGTCTGAATATTCGAGTCGAAGCTTAAATAAATATCAGTATGGAAGGCGGTTAGCTGGGTTTCGCAAGAGTAAGACAGGGAATGCAGATAACACGTGAAGGCTTACTACGTGGAGCACGGGGCCTTTGGGTGGCTAGAATTAACTGAACAAGAATGGTGCTCAGTAGACCTTGCGGATAACCAGCTCTGAGGAGAAGTTCTTGTTGTTTTGCAATGCTGAAGCTTGCAAAGTGAGAACAGGATTTGGTTGCGACTCACATTCCAGAACAAGACCGGCAAGCTTTTCTTGATGCTGGAGTCCGATCCGCCTGCGCCCATGCTCCTCCACCTCCGGGAAAGAAGTCACCTGAAACTACTGGAATCATATAAAACAGGTGTTTTTGTCATCTTAGATGAAGGTTCCTATGGGCAGAAGGTTAGCCAGGCATTGAAAAAGAATTTTGATATTCTGAAGACTAGGCCTTCAGTGTCTCTCCGTTCAAAGGCAAAGCAACTTTGCTGCTCCCTTAATCTCCCGACTCTTAAAGCTGCCATTGGGGCTCCTTCCAAGCAATACCTAACTGTGTTTTTCACGGCAAAAACCCATAAAGAAGGAGTTCCCTTAAGAAGCATCATTTCAGAAAAGGGATGTTGGCAGAAGCCTCTTGGTCTTTTTCTGCAAAAGCATCTGTCATCGATCAGTCTCAACCAACCTTTCAGAGTTGCCAACTCCACAGAACTTGTATCTCGACTTCATGACCTCCATTCTACTCCCGAGGCCCTTACCATGTTTTCGTTAGACATTGAGGAATTATATTACCGATTAGATCCCGCATTTCTTATGGATTCTGTATCAAGTGCCATCCACGTACATGGCAAATGCGACTTTCAGAACTCATCTGGGGTATCTGAACGGGGTTTCCTAGACCTTTTGGCCCTACATCTACAATCAAAACACTCGTCGAACATGGAAAGGAAATTCTCAGGCAAAAGAAAGGTGTCTGCATAGGCTCCTGCCTTGCCCCAGTCCTCAGCGAAATATTTCTAACGTATGTGGATAGGGAGATTGAAGCACGCCTTGAAGAGTTGACACTCGTCTTCCATGTTTTTCGTTACGTGGATGATTATTTAGTCATTCACCCGATCTCAGTTTCTTCTGATTCTGTAGTTCAAGCCTTTACTTCTTCGTCCTCAGGCCTGAATTTCACAAGGGAACTAAGGTTGAAAGCTGGGCTAGTTGGTGATCGTTGTACATAATGGAATAAAACAGCGCGAAGATAGAAATAGGAAGAGACAGACCAGACAGGACAGAGCGCTGACTCGCAACTACGGCTTCTTTTCTCAACGAAAAAGAGAAAGACAAAGAGAAAGAAAAAACATAAAATTATACAGGAAAAGAAGAAGAAAAAAGAAGAAAAAAGACATTACTGTACGCAATCACACGCGCACCTTTCACCCATGGTAGCTGACTACGGCACGTGCTGGACCCTCATTGTCAACTTCAGGAATTCCAGCTCCTTGCCTGACAACGCCACTGATGCTGCGCTGATACACTTTTTTCCTCTACTCTGGATGTGGAAGGCCTCCAGCACCTCGCGTGTCACTTTGTCCCTGTGTCGTCCCAAGATGGTGGTGGCACTAAAAAACGGCTCGCACAGGCACTCTTTGCAGTGAACCGATAGGTGTCCTCCCACTGTCGCTCCGAGGGAGTACCTGTGCTCGCGGAGCCTTTCATTCAGGCACCGTCCCGTTTGTCCAACGTAGGTGGAGCCGCACGAGAGGGGGATACTGTAGACTACTCCCGTGGCACATGGGACGAACGGCCTGGCGTGCTTCTTGCTACACTTGTTTCTGGCGATTCCCTCTGCCTTCGCATGAACTCTGGGGCAGATCTGGCTCATTTTTTCTGGTGCGGAGAAAACCACTGGGATTCCATATCTTTTTCCAACATTTTTTAAATTGTGAGAGATCCTGTGTAAGTACGGGATAACTACAGGTCGCTTGCGTTCCACATCCCGTTGTGTAGACTGGCTACCCTTTACTTTCTTCAGCAGTTTGCTTGCGACGTCTGAAAGTAGTGTCGTCGGATAGCCAGCTTTCCTCAGTCTTTCTGTCTGTATCCTAAAGCTCTCCCCCAGAGTGTGGAGGCAAGATTTTTTGAGCGCTGAGCTCAGACAAGATGTAACGATGCCCCTCTTCACAACCTTCGAGTGGGCCGACCTCCAGTCGAGGATGCCTTTCTTGGATCGTGGACGATAGGTCCAGCAGACACGCGAGTCTCCTATGCGCAGGGAAAGGTCCAGGTACTGGAGTACCCCTTCTTTTGGGACCTCAAAGGTAAACCTAAGGCCTCCCCCACACTTCTCGAATACCGCCACCACTGTGTCAACCAACGCTTCCAATGTTCCAGATCTTCTGAAAAACACCAAAAAGTCATCCACATAGCGAATTATCTTGATAACACTTGTGCCGCCTAGCTCTCTTTCAATGACACAGTCCACTTCACCGAGGTAAATGTCACTTAAGACGGGGGCTACGCAAGAGCCGATACACACACCCGACTTTTGCCGGTAGCACCCTTCCTGCCACCCGACTACCATTGACCGCAGATAGAATAACAACAACTCCAAAAAGCTTTCCAGGGATACTCCACTAGAACTCCTAAAAGCCAGTTCTCCATTGGCTTCGATGCACCCTTTCACTGCTTCCAGCAATCTGACGTGCGGCAAGGAGTAAAAAAGATCTTCCACGTCTATACGTGTATCAGCGCAGCATCAGTGGCGTTGTCAGGCAAGGAGCTGGAATTCCTGAAGTTGACAATGAGGGTCCAGCACGTGCCGTAGTCAGCCACCATGAGTGAAAGGTGCGCGTGTGATTGCGTACAGTAATGTATTTTTTCTTCTTTTTTTTCTTCTTCTTTTCCTGTATAATTTTATCTTTTTTCTTTCTCTTTGTCTTTCTCTTTTTCGTTGAGAAAAGAAGCCGTAGTTGCGAGTCAGCGCTCTGTCCTGTCTGGTGTGTCTCTTCCTATTTCTATCTTCGCGCTGTTTTATTCCATTATGTACAACAATCACCAACTAGCCCAGCTTTCAACCTTAGTACAGTTTATTTCTTTTGCATCGGGCCCTTCTCCTGTCAATTCTAATGTTTTTTTTCTCTAATCCTTGTGTCCTCGTTAACCTAATAGCCCAGTGTGTGTGTAGCGCAAGGGTTTCTTCTTGGCACATTCGGCGTGGTACGTGTCCTGTGGAACTGAAAGGAATTTTCGGCCTCCTCGCTCCATCGGAAGGACACACAAAAAGGGTGTGTCGTGTTTTAAGATCCGAGTACTGGCGCCAGGAAAGATTCTTCCGAGACTGCCTGAGAGTAGCCTGTGCCTCCGCAAAGGAAAACCCTGCCAATTCACGAAGGTTCTACCATGAGATGAACAAGAGAGCAAGGGATGCCACGGAGTTCTTGTGGCAGAGAATCCGGCCACAACTTCCAAAGAAGAAGGACCTGATGACTCCGTCGACGCGCGGATACACAACATTGGGTGAAGCCGAGATTCCTCCAGAAATTGGCAAGCCGTTAGAGCTGGGTCCCAAGTTCTGCTTCGAGCCGGTCCTAAGCCCTCCCGAGTTGGTGACTCTGGCCAAGAACGTAGCAGAGAAGGCGATAGAAGGGGACAGGCCAAGGTGCATTTACGAGTGTGTGGAAGTTCTTCAATCACCAAGAAGAAGAGGACAGGTTTGTCCAATTACCACTTTGGTGGATTTCATGGTAGACAGTGACCTACGTGTCATGTTATCCGACAAAGAGGGTCAGTTTGTTGTGTTACCAAAGGGCATGTTCAATGAAAAGGCAAACGCGGCCATTGAGAAAAATTTCAGACCGGTCAATGTGGATCTGAAGAAACTTCGAGACAGGGCAAAGGGACTTTGTGATCGCCTGGCGTTAACCCAGCTGGCGGTGAGAGTAGGAAAAGCGGAGAATGTACACCTGCAAGCGTTTTTCAGCGCCAAAACCCATAAAGAAGGGTGCCCAGTTCGAGCCATTGTCACGGAAAAGGGATCGTGGCAAAGGCAGGTGGCCTCCTACCTACAAAAACAGTTATCAGCATTGAATATCAAGGACCCTTTTAGGGTTTTCAATTCATTGGAGCTTGTAGAGTACCTCGAAGCAGAGGGTCCAGAGATGAGGCACGCTTGTAGTATAGACGTGGAAGATCTTTTTTACGCCTTGCCGCACGACAGATTGCTGGAAGCAGTGAAAGGGTGCATCGAAGCCAATGGAGAACTGGCTTTTAGGAGTTCTAGTGGAGTATCCCTGGAAAGCTTTTTGGAGTTGTTGTTATTCTATCTGCGGTCAATGGTAGTCGGGTGGCAGGAAGGGTGCTACCGGCAAAAGTCGGGTGTGTGTATCGGCTCTTGCGTAGCCCCCGTCTTAAGTGACATTTACCTCGGTGAAGTGGACTGTGTCATTGAAAGAGAGCTAGGCGGCACAAGTGTTATCAAGATAATTCGCTATGTGGATGACTTTTTGGTGTTTTTCAGAAGATCTGGAACATTGGAAGCGTTGGTTGACACAGTGGTGGCGGTATTCGAGAAGTGTGGGGGAGGCCTTAGGTTTACCTTTGAGGTCCCAAAAGAAGGGGTACTCCAGTACCTGGACCTTTCCCTGCGCATAGGAGACTCGCGTGTCTGCTGGACCTATCGTCCACGATCCAAGAAAGGCATCCTCGACTGGAGGTCGGCCCACTCGAAGGTTGTGAAGAGGGGCATCGTTACATCTTGTCTGAGCTCAGCGCTCAAAAAATCTTGCCTCCACACTCTGGGGGAGAGCTTTAGGATACAGACAGAAAGACTGAGGAAAGCTGGCTATCCGACGACACTACTTTCAGACGTCGCAAGCAAACTGCTGAAGAAAGTAAAGGGTAGCCAGTCTACACAACGGGATGTGGAACGCAAGCGACCTGTAGTCATCCCGTACTTACACAGGATCTCTCACAATTTAAAAAATGTTGGAAAAAGATATGGAATCCCAGTGGTTTTCTCCGCACCAGAAAAAATGAGCCAGATCTGCCCCAGAGTTCATGCGAAGGCAGAGGGAATCGCCAGAAACAAGTGTAGCAAGAAGCACGCCAGGCCGTTCGTCCCATGTGCCACGGGAGTAGTCTACAGTATCCCCCTCTCGTGCGGCTCCACCTACGTTGGACAAACGGGACGGTGCCTGAATGAAAGGCTCCGCGAGCACAGGTACTCCCTCGGAGCGACAGTGGGAGGACACCTATCGGTTCACTGCAAAGAGTGCCTGTGCGAGCCGTTTTTTAGTGCCACCACCATCTTGGGACGACACAGGGACAAAGTGACACGCGAGGTGCTGGAGGCCTTCCACATCCAGAGTAGAGGAAAAAAGTGTATCAGCGCAGCATCAGTGGCGTTGTCAGGCAAGGAGCTGGAATTCCTGAAGTTGACAATGAGGGTCCAGCACGTGCCGTAGTCAGCTACCATGGGTGAAAGGTGCGCGTGTGATTGCGTACAGTAATGTCTTTTTTCTTCTTCTTTTCCTGTATAATTTTATCTTTTTTATTTCTCTTTGTCTTTCTCTTTTTCGTTGAGAAAAGAAGCCGTAGTTGCGAGTCAGCGCTCTGTCCTGTCTGGTGTGTCTCTTCCTATTTCTATCTTCGCGCTGTTTTATTCCATTATGTTCACAAGGGAAGACAGCTCAGGCGGTGGTCTCCAGTATCTCGATCTTCGTCTGCATCTTCTTCCGACCGGCATTTGTTGGGCCTTCCAACAACGATCTCGGAAACCTATTCTTCCATTCTGCAGTTCCCATTCTAAACTGGTAAAAAATGGAATAATCCGGTCTCTCCTCTCATCTTCTCGCACCAAATCCTGTTCTCACTTTGCAAGCTTCAGCATTGCAAAACAACAAGAACGTCTCCTCGGAGCTGGTTATCCGCAAGGTCTACTGAGCACCATTCTTGTTCAGTTAATTCTAGCCACCCAAAGGCCCCGTGCTCCACGTAGTAAGCCTTCACGTGTTATCTGCATTCCCTATGTGCACAACTCGGCGCACAGACTGAAGGCAATTGCAGCGCGCTTCAACGTTTCAGTTGTCTTCTCGTGCAAGTTGCGCCTGAAACAACTGTACAGGCGCGTGAACAATAACGAATCCTTCAAAAGATGTTCCATCAAACACGCTAATCAGACCGTTCGTTCCCTGTGAAGAGGGGGTGGTATACTCCATCCCTCTCTCATGTGGCGACCGATACATTGGACAGACAGGTCGTTGCCTTAACACCCGCCTACGAGAGCACGTCCTCGAGGTCTCTCGTGCTTCGGACGACACTTTTCACCCAATAGTGATTCATCAACGCCTCTGTACGAACTGTGAAGCCCGATTCCAGGATACCTGCACGATTGGCAGACATAAGAACAAGCTCGGCCGAGAGATCATTGAGGCATACAAGATAGCCCATGACGATCACAACATCGCTGCCCCTTCTCTCGCCTTGTCCAGAAATGAGATCAACTACCTGAAACCAGAGCTGGATTAGCCAAAGGGCGCTCTATCTCAATTTGTCAATAGTGTTTTTCTTTTTTCTTTCTTTCTGAATTCTTTATCTTCTAGTGTATTGGGTGTGAATTTGTGTTTTTTTCCGGGGTATTTATATTAATTTCCGCATCTTCCTCTTTAGTCTCAAACGTTAGGAAGGAGATAGCACTATTGAAGGAGACACCAGTAAATGTGTGTTGCTAGAGTCACTAAATGAGCTGCGCTTAGAGTATCGGCCGTATCGGCACTCCTAGTGCCACTAAATAAGCTACGCTTCAGAGTAACGACACTTGGCCATATTGTGTCTTAAAATCATGGTTGCCAGTTATCTGAAGCTTTATCTGAAATCTTAGGAAACGTCTTTCCGCCCTCCACGAATGTTTAATCAGTTCGTGATAGAGAAGAGCAATATTGCGTGACCTTCCTAACACCGAATCTAAGGCTGAGGAAGTTGCACTTTTGAATCATGGCTATCGGCACTTGCGTCTGCTCTGCATACGAGCCAAAATGGCGGCGCCCACAACAATGCCGGGGAACGGAGTGCCTAGAGTCACTAAATGAGCTGCGCTTAGAGTATCGGCACTCCGTTCCCCGGCATTGTTGTGGGCGCCGCCATTTTGGCTCGTATGCAGAGCAGACGCAAGTGCCGATAGCCATGATTCAAAAGTGCAACTTCCTCAGCCTTAGATTCGGTGTTAGGAAGGTCACGCAATATTGCTCTTCTCTATCACGAACTGATTAAACATTCGTGGAGGGCGGAAAGACGTTTCCTAAGATTTCAGATAAAGCTTCAGATAACTGGCAACCATGATTTTAAGACACAATATGGCCAAGTGTCGTTACTCTGAAGCGTGGCTTATTTAGTGGCACTATGTGTTGCTAGTTGAAAGAACTGTGCTGTCTGTCCTTGTCCCTAAGTGTTTTTATTCTTTCTTTGACTCCTGAATCAGTTCGTGCACTGCCTATTTGCCACAATCGGAGTTGACAGATTTTCTCGCACTCGTTGGAATTATTGCAGTACATGTGAGCCCTTAGAGAACTTCGTCAGTCTGGTTTAAAGAGGGGCAAAAAACGAACGTCTCAGAACACCCTCCTGCCAACGCGGGCAACTAGTGCGCTCAATATCTTTACTAATTTCTTTTTTTTTTTTTTACTTTTTTCAATTTCATATTTTTAATTCTACTCTAATAAATAATCCCAAATCTTTTCAATCTTGACGGACGTCTTGCTGAAAGTACCAGCGAAGTCGTAAGTTTACCTTGGTCAGCCGGACGTACAACCGTCATGAATTGCAGTGTAACAAGCTTGGTGGCTCAAACATTAATCTCACTTCATCGCGAATATAGGTATAAATATTCGCATATAATTGGCCACCACTACTTTTGGTTAAAAAAAATGTAGTAGTACCGATTACAGGTTTTCGTCCCGCTTTTGTGTAAAAAGTTCAGCTAAACCTCATAGAACTTGCCATTTTAAAGGTAAAAAAAGAGGATTATTGGTTAAATTAATAAAAAGGACGAGCAACGCGGGTATTGTTTTACTTAGTAGAATACTAAAACTTTAGCCCGACACCCGAATAGAGCACACTGTATAGGCGGATTAACCAAAGAAACAAATTAAACGATAAATTAAATAAATATAAACAAAAGTGTGTTTTGCTGGAGTACAAAAACAATTCAAAAGAAAGTTAACCCAGATATTAAAGAAACACGACATGAATACCGCAAACATAAATTTACTAGCATTCGAAGCAAGCGAAGAAAATTTGGGATACACTAAAGGGTTTTATCACCCAACGAAACAATATTTACAAAGGAAATGAGAATTTAAGACTCCCTGACCTATGTTTCATTAGAAAATAAATTTAACCCACATTTTATTGCCTCTGGAGCATCCCAGTAATCAATTCACGCTAGGGCAGAGTCCTATATGTCCCCGAAAACGTATCCAGCTAAGTCTTCCTGTCATCTAAGAGCGAACAGGAAGTATCTACTATGTTTAATGCCCCGATCAAAAATACTGTAGCAGGCTAATATGAGCTAAAAGCTGAACCTTTTCAAGTAGTATCATTTAATTTCCGCACCACTACCCTATATTTCTAACTCTGTACGAACCAAAGGTATTTTACAGTGGAGCTGTTAAGGGCTAGGTTCCCCAGGATCGTGTCCGGTACCAAACAGATGTCGACACAAAACTCTGGACAGCTACCGCCATCTATGAGGGACGGCGGCAACCCGACAACCGGCCTTGATCATAGATGGCGGCAACCCTTCCACTCTGGTGGAAACCAGAGTGGAAAGGTTGAATTTTTCTAGGCGTCGTCCTCGATGTCGTCCTAGAGGCTGTCCTCGAGGTCGTCCTAAAAGTCATACTTGAGGCCGTCCTAGGAGTCGTCCTTGAGGTGTCTAGATGTCCTCCCTGAGGTCGTCCTCTAGGCGTCGTTCTTGAGGTCGTCTGACCACAGTACAGCTTCGCTGGTCTTCCTTCTTCCCCAGAGTGGAAGGCTGAAAGTTTTTTCCTCACAGAATGAAAATTGTAAGGGTTGGCGTACTGCACAAAGGTGGGCCACCAACCGATTTTCGTAATTACCGACCAATATCAGTTTTACCGTTGTTCTCGAACATTATAGCGCGTTATAGAACCACAAGACTTAGTCACTCCCTCAATACAAAAACTTAATTGTTCATCAGCGATGACTTTTAAATGAACAAATCAACGGAAACGGTTTTATTGCACGTAAAAGATAAAATAATGAACGATTAATCTCTTCACTTAAACTTAAACTTTAGTAAGGCATTTGCCTTTATTAAGCATAACATTCTTCTGAGGAAATTGCCTAGATACAGAATAAGAGGTGCAGCGTTGGAACTGATTCAAAGTTATCTCTCCGTCCGTTCACACTACGGTTATAAGTGGCATACAATCTCAACCAGGAACAATTGCGTACGGTGTTTCAAATAGATCTACTTTAGGTCCGCTGTCATTTATTTTGGACAGGGTGTCCCCTAAAAATTTACAAGGTTTTTTTGTTTTTTTTTTAACCGCAAAAATAAATGATGCATCGCCAAACTCCGATTCTCCGCCCAAATGTAGCGCTAAAGACTTGAACCAGATACCAAAGTTTCAGCACTAGCCGTTCTTATTCAAAAGTTACGATTTTCTGAAATTTTCAATGGGAAAATGGCGGCCGACCGTGCTCTCGAATGCATGAAGCTCTATATGGCACCAGTTACCGAAAACGGGCGAATATGGGCCCCATTTTTCCATTGAAAGTTTCAGAAAATAACCTATCACTTTTTAATAAGATAAGCGTTAGTGCTCAAACTTTGCCATCTGGTTAGGACCCCTAGCGCTACATTTGGGCGGAGAATAAGCGTTCGGCGATGCGTAATTTATTTTTGCTGTCAAAAGAACCTTGTAAATTTTTGGGGGCCATCTTATATTAATGATATTGCCACGCGCGGAGCCGGCCAAGTAGGCAACGCGCTCGTGGCCTAAAGGTTATCGCGCTTGCCTTGCACGGAAAAAGCCAAGGTTCGATGCCTGGCCACGGGTACCTATCTTTCTTGACTCTGTAATGTGATGATCTGGTAAATTCGAGAACCGTGTTGCTGATTCGAGGTTAGAATGTTATGCGCGTCGAACCTTTACCCCGATTCTTCCACAAGCCCACGCGTGAACAAAAGGGGCTCCGCGTGGCGAGCCGCAGTCAGCCTCACCCCAGCGTTCGATCCTGCTGTTACGCCGACTTCGACGACCGCGACGCTCTGTTGTCATTCTGTTTCCTTTCTGGTTTTTTGCAGAAGTTTGCCCCATTAAATGTTTCAGTGTCCTCAGTTATTCCTTGTTTCGTCACCTCATCATTCGTGACATTTTGGTGCAGGTGCGGGGTAACGCATGTCCATGCAGCGCACCCCTCCGAGGACCCGCATGCAAGTCCGAACCCAAGCCCCCGAGGACATAACGAAGGCCAGACCGAGACCTGATCAAGTCGCCGAAACCAAGGCCTACCCACGGAATTTGAACCCTTGCCACTCAAGACCAAGCAGTCAACAAGGCCGACGATGAACAACCAGTCATCGCAGACCCCGGCCGTTGCCGCCGTCGTATACCTTCCCGTCGCACCCCGGTCTCCGACGCCTTTCCACGGGGAGGTCCACGAGGACACTGAAGACTAGCTGCAACACTATGAATGTGTGGCCCGCCATAACAGGTGGACAGCTGACCAGTGCTTGCAGAACATTTACTTCTCGCTGGAAGGGACTGCAAGGTACTGGCTGGAGAACCACGAGACTTCTTTAACTTCGTGGGAGGTGTGTAAGCTAGAACTGAAGAAGCCGTTTACCAGCTAACACCGACGCGGGAGGGCCGAAGACATCCTTCGAACAAGGACCCAAGGCCCAAATGAGAGCATCACCAGTTTTGTCGAGGATGCTCTTTGCCTGAGTGCCCGCGCCGACCCTCAGGCTACCAAGGAGAGGAAGCCGCGCCCCCTGAAGAGGGTGTGAAGAGCGAGATATTCGGAGGTCTTATCCGCAATCCCCTAACGACAGTCGACAAATTCGTCACGGAGGCGGCCAATATGGAACGGGCCCTACTAGCACGCGCCAGACACTACCAGCGACACCCTGGCGTCGTCCGGATCCGACCTTGGTACCGACTTCATCGGCATCCGTGACATAATCCCTGAAGTCGCCCGGGACGAGGTGTTGCCGTTCGTCACATTTGCCTACAACACGGCGTGCAGGAGACCACACCGGGGTTACACCCTTTCAGCTGGTTCATGGTCGCAAAGTAACGACAATGCTGGACGCGATGTTACCCCACGAAACGGCTGTCAACGGGAGTGACAAAGCCCAGGTGGTTACCCAACGGGCAGAAGTCTGTCAGCTCGCCAGACTCCGGCGGCCGGTGTCGACAACGTGTCGACACTGGCCACTAGAACCTTCGTCGCCGGGACGTCCACTTCCAGCCCGAAGACAGGGTGTGGGTCTGGACACTGATTCGCCGCCGCGGTCTCAGCGAGAAACTCCTGAACGGTATTTCGGGCCTTCAAGGTACTTGGAGGACTTTGAGATCTGAACTACGAGGTGATGCCCGACGGAACAAGGACGCCGCCCACCACGACCTGAAGTCGTCCACGTCGTGCGCCTGAAGCCGTACTTCACTCGATGGGACTGTGAACGTTACGTGTTCCAAACGACTCTTTAGTTTGCCATTCTTTTTATTTGCTTTGTTTTACGTTGCATCGGGGCGATGCACTTCTTAAAGGGGGCAGTAATGCCGCGCGTGCAGCTGGCCAAGCAAACGGCACGCTCGTAGGATAACGGTTATCGCGCTTGCCTTCCTGGCCGCGGGTACATATTTTTGTTGACTACGTAATGTGATGTTCTGGTAAATTCGAGAATCGTGTTGCTGATTTGAGGTTAGAATGTGCTACGCGCCGATTGTTCGAAAAGCCCACGCGTGTACAAAAGGTGCTCCGCGTGGCAAGCCTCAGTCAGCTTCGCCCCGACGCTCGATCCTGCTGCTTCGCCGACATCGACGCTAACGTTATTCTATTTTATTTTGGGCACAAGTTCGCCCGTTTAAACGTTTCAGTTTCCTGTTATTCCTTGTTCGTTACCTCGTCATTCGTGACACTATATCAATTCAACTGAAACCAAAGAACCCATTGAGTGGCAGAACCCATTGCAAGCATTGTATAGCACACTGGCCAAGGTAAATCCTCAACATGCCTTTCCAGAATGCAGCAGCTACCGCTCTCAATTGCAGCACACTTTGTATGGACGTTTGCAATTTTTTTTTTCTAATGCTTTTGTCTTTGATGGAACGACTTGCTGTTCCTGGATGTTTTACATCACCATTGTGTCTTCATTTCTGACCAGTAAAGAGAACGAGGTAAGTTCCATTAGAGGACCGAGGGCACACTTTTACCATCCGAGGATCTTACAGTACGTTCAACTTCGCAAGCGCCAAAATATCCGTGTACCATGCCGTTGTAGCCAGGCAATTCTGTCAAGTTCAACTTAGCTGGGGTTTGTTCCAACTTGCTCACTCGCTCACATGGGATTGTTAGGGAGGCTATCTGAGGCGCACCTTCGCAACAATGAACGAAAATATTGACACACACGATGCAGAGAAACAAGTTTGGGACCTTCCCACAGAACACAATGACCCCGGGCACAGTCGAACATCCACAGGGACGCCGTGTCTGTAAAAGTTCCTCTTTATTTCCGGGGATGGGGATCGGGGGTCGCCCGTGGCGTCCAACCCCCGCCGCACCGTAACGCTAACAACCGGTGCCGTGGAGTCGCGGGGAACGCACGCGGGACCACCGGCGGGCTGCTACCGACTCGCACCTAAACCGCGTTTCGCGCGGGCCGCCGGCCGACATGACGGGCCCCGTCGTCTACCATGCACTAGAAAGCCCGGCGCCGCGCACACCGAGCGCCACTCAAAACGTAGAACCTCCGCGCGCGCGTCTTTCGCCGGTGGTGCGGTCCGAATCGGGGAATGGCAAGGGGATATGTTGGCACGAACGAGAAAGCGGGCAGACGCCGCGGACGAAGCTCGCAACTAGGAGACGGGAAGTGAGAAACACGCCGTCGGCGGCGCCCTTCGCGAGCGCAGCGGGTGTCCTCCTCGTGCGGTGGCCCGCGGTCCGAGGCCCCAAGGGAAGCGCCTCGCCAGCCAGCCAGCGGCTTTTGGGACCCAGCCCCGGCAGAGAGCGGCTCCCCCGGAGCCTCCCACCCCCGGACCGCACGCGCGCTGCCCACCCGAGTGCGAATAGAAAACGGGCGCGATAAGAGGGGCGCAATAAATAAGTCTGCTGCGGCGTGGGCGCGCAGTGGGGAGGAACGGCGGCAGGCTGCCGCGGAAGCACGCTCATCAGGAGTTGAGCAAGGAGGCCATTTCGTGCTGGAGGTCCCGGAGCTCGTGCAGTTTGAGCGAGAACCGCTGGTTCAGTTGCTCCCAGGCGCCCTGGCGGCCCCTCGAAGAGCTGCGCGAGGCCTCCAGCTGCTCTTGCAGCCGCGTCACCGTACCCTTGAGTCCGTCGTTCTCCGACAAGAGCGCCTGTCCGGCAAGACAGACGGTCAGCTACCGAGGCGAACCCCTGCTGCCCCGTAGGGGGGACCCACCTTGAGCCTGTCGTCCGCCTTGTGGACACCCGTTTGCGTCTGGTCCTCCAGCTTGCGCTTCAGCACCTCCAACTCCTGAAGGGAAACAGAAGCCATCGGCTTCGTCAACTCCATCTCTCGTCACCGGTCGTGCTTCAACTAAACGACACTGTTTCACCAGAAGTGCGAGAGAAGTCGATGCCGCAGGCATCGGCTTAAATAGACGTGGGCGGCCTTTCTACGCAACATTTCGTGTATTTTAAGAGGCGGAGAAGGAGGAATTTCTATGACCATCATGAATATATGCAGCACTGCAGTAAATGTAAAGTACATGTAAAGTTGGATATGTCGTGTCACTCTCCTTTGAAGCAAGCGGCTGCTCGCGACTCCTCTCGTCACTGCGGGGGCCTCTTCATTGCTCTTCTAAGTGCTCGAACGCCAACATTGTCACATTGAGGTTCCTCCGGGCACATGGCACTCCAAGACCCATCAGGCCGCACTCAAAGAACCGGAAGCTAATCTCAAATTACAGAGGCTACAAGCTTCTATACCAAATAACTTCTGCAAGCGATGAAGCAACCAAGAATCTAGGGGGCCTTTACGTTACATTATGGCACTTCAGGGGCGTGCAGGCAATGTGTGGTTCTGCGACAATCAATCATATTTGCGTTACTTTTTTTTTCATCCAGTGATATTTTGAGGTACAACTGTTGTGATATTTGGATTCGAGAGGCAGGAATATGCCAATTCACCATTAGTTAATTTTTTCTTTATTACCTCTTCTGTTGCACATGGGATATTGCCTTAGATACAAGGTCAGCTGGAGACGCACCTTGTCCTTCTGCTTTCCCTCACGGTCCAGGAGGTCGGAGCGGGTGCGCAGGCTGCCGATCTCCTTGCGCAACTCGGCAATGGCGTCCGGGTTCCCGTGGCTCGCCTCCAGCTCTATCATCTGCGCACGGGAAGACGAAAACGGTAGGTGGGGAAGTCCGACCAGTACCCTACTACAAGTAGGGAATGCTCGATGTAGAGGCCAAAGGTAAAAAGGGTCGAGTGACTAGGCGAGCAGACGTGCACTTGACCAGACACTATGTGTAGCAACGCTTGCGAATGTAATATTCACACGGCCTTAAAACAACAACCAAAACTGAAAAATACACAAAGAGAGAATCGGGTTTAGTGGTTGTCCCTTCCTATGTGCTTCACAGTTCCAGAGTTTTCTTTTCTTTTTTTCTAGGACAAACAGACCAGTTCGTTTGTGTTTTATGTATATATCGTAAAATCCCCATAAGGACGCCCTCCCCCAAGAGATCAATTATCCCATTTTTCTGGCTAAATATCTGTAACAAAAAAATTCCGAAAGATCGCCCACCCTCCGATTCCCGTCGGAAGTCACGCGATGTCCGACGGAAATCGCATCAAATCTGCGGTACCAGTGCGTCTGACAAGCGAGTTCGTAGCAGGTTCCCGCGTTTTTGTCCGCAATCTGCGCGTGCGATATTGGTTCCCGTAACACTCGAGTTGTTCCAGGGTGTATATTGCATCATGAAATGCGAACCTGCACCGTCCGCGGTCTGCGGGATCCGTTCTCGTGGCATGCGAGTTTGTAGTGGATTCCCGCGTCTTTGTCCGCGATCTGCGCGTGCGATATCGGTCCCCGTGACAAGCAAGTTTGTAGCGGGTTCCCGCGTGTTTATTGTACCGTGAAACATGAATCTGCTCTGTCCGCGATCTGCGGTATCCGTTTCCGTGAGATGCGAGTTCTCGAAGGGTTCCCACGGGTCCCTCACACCATGAAACGCGAATCTGATGCGTCCGCAAACTGCGTATATCCTTTCCCGTGACACAACAGTTTGTAGCGAAGTTTCGAGTGTTCATTGCATCGTGAAACGCGATTTTACCGTGTCCGCGATATCAGTTCCCGTGTCACGTGATTTGTAACTGGTGCCCAGGTGTTTATCACTTATTTGTGATAAAGTTTTCCTGTTGCATCCCCCCAAAAAAGCCAACCCCATGTTTTTCACCATATATCTCTTCATCTTGGGTGGGAGTTGTTACGAGATTTTACGGTAGTCATTTACATTTCACAACACGGTGACGTTATCATACAATGCAACTATGCCATGTGCACTAAAGGGCTTCAGTAGTAAGGATGTAGGGTTATGAAGCATATTCTTGTTGTATGTATGCTTCCAGCATTTGCTTTGTACATGCTACAATCTAAAGTACAGCACAGGCACAAATAGTATCCTGGTTCCAGTGAGAATAAATTTGATTATGGTCCAGCAATTGCAACATGCTTGCACTTGACATTCTCCCCTGAAAACAGGCGAGCCATGCATTCTGAAGAAGAGAGCCAAGGAACCCTGCACCAACAGGTAGGCTGCTCACTTTGCTCCGCATGGCAGCATTCTCCTCCTTGAGCGCCTGTAGCTGCCGTTTCCACTCTTCCACGTTCGAGGTGCTCTCCTGTAGTGCACATGTAAGCCGGGCATTGTTGTTCTTCAGCGTCTGCAACTCCACCTCCCACTTCTTGGCGTTCGCCGAGCTGCAAGCACAGCAAAAGCAACATTCTTGTTTAACATGACCTGTTGTTGGGCTAGTAAGTGCATGATGCTTGGGAAACTTGTAAACACACACAGGGACATACACAAAGAAGACATGAAAAAGTGCTTGTACATGTCCCCTTCTCCATATCCGCCTCTGTTTGCGCTTACAAGCTTCCTGAGCAAAGGCACTTGTGTCTCTGCTATATTACTTGATGACAAACAGATAACATGGAAGTAGAATGCAATGTTCATCTCCTTAGATGCCAGGCAGTGTTGGTGATGATAGCAGGCTCATGGCTAGAAATAGGTTTGCTTCAGTGAAAATGTTTCAAACTTCAAACACCATTTGATGGTGAGGACACGGGAGTCGTTTCTTTTCCGATGAAGTGCCTAGCCAACGTTCGATGGAAGAGTTAGTCAGCAAGCAGGCAGGTTAAAGTTACATATAATAAAAACCGAGGAAGAAAACACAAAAAAAGGAAGATGCACACATATTGTGTTTGGCCCCATGTTGTGCTTTCTTTAAACCAGGTTCTGATATGTGAAATATAGCAGGATGCGGCAATTTCACATCCAATGACACTCTATTGGTTGCCATTCCACATACTTTCTCAGCTAGGTTAGAGTTCAATTTACCCCTCTTTTAACTTTCGATTCACCGAGTGATCATGTTGAGGTACAGAAGAGCATACATACTGCAAGTGAAAACAATTGAGATTTTATCACCCCAACAAAGACGCATGTGGATAAAAGTACCCTACAGTTAGGTGCCTTTTCCCCAAAACAAACTGACAGAAAACAAAGCATTGAGGCAAAACCAATGACATAATAACCCTTTTAGTTTATTGTATCTCCTGTGCAGCTGCGCTAGACACATATAAAAAAAATTAACTTTTTTTTTAGCTTTCTCAAATATTTTTGTGCTTAGCCGCCGAGACATGGCCCGACCCACTTTTCTTTATGAATTTCAGGTGGCAGGGGGGTGGGCGATGACTTGGGATATTACGGTACCCCCCTTTTCGTTCTGTCACTCAACGAAACCTGTCACGTAACAGGACACTACAGCCACTGATCGTGACGTCGCGCCTTCTTTCGGTTTCCCTTCTTAACAACATCGAGCCGCTCTCAGAGGAGACACCTCGAGATGCCTTAAATGGCACGACGCAACCGACACGACGCCAACAGGTGGGACGGTGGGAGAGGAAGCAACGTGTAGACAACGAGGAGGGTGGAGGAAAGAGAGCCTTAAAGAGATGGTATTCCGATCCTTGCACTGCGACTCGTCTATCGAGCGAGTTGCAATACCTGAATTTCCAGAGGCGTTTTATATGCTTTATTTTTCAAATCAAGTGTTGAAAGTTTGCAGATATTTTCACGGGGAGGTTTTTGCACCTGCTACAGGGTTTTGGTATGAAACTAACAACCGCCATTTTAGGCTCGAGAGGCCCTTTGAAATGTGCTCTGGCGTTTTAATTACGGTACCCGATTTTCTTCGAAGTTGACCAAACAGATGTTGTTGAACCAGTAAGCCAAATGTTAGGCCAAAATAGTTTATTTGTGCAAAGTTATTGAATTTACAATGTTAGCACTCACCATTTTGTTTCTCAAACTGAAAGTATCTACTAGCAACAATAACAAGTGATGCCAGTGGTAGGCTGGGGTTTTACACCTTGGGCAGTAGATTTTGTTTCCAATTGATTACAAGAGGTTTGATGGTGTCAAGTGAATACTTTGAAAGCTCACTTCAGCACTCATGCAGCAGCAAGAAACAAATGTGCGACATACTCGTTTTCTAAACTGCCTGCTTGGCTTGCAAGCCTGCATGCCAGTGACATCCTGGCACTGAAAGCAGCGGGCACATTTGAATGTTGGTTTTGGCATTCAGTTGCCGATTTTACCATAAATATTCTGAATTTCGCGATACGAAGTAGCATGTTGAAAAAGGGAAAGGCCGGGGATTTAGAAAATATTGTAAGATTAGAACAGAATGGAAGAAAGGTAATTACAGTGAGAGCGCAGGCGAACTTGATGAATTACTCGAGACTGGGGCAAAAACTAAGAAACATCAAATGTGGAAGAGAAAGGAATAAGTGACAGCACGACAAAGTCTCAAACTCAGTTAAAAGTTTATTCAGTAAACCTCTTATTTACATGTTTATAAGAGAAGTTTACTGAATAAACTTTTCGCTTTTCTCTTTCTCTTCCACATTTGATGTTTCCAAGTTTTCGCACCAGTCTCGGATAATTCATGAAGATGAAAAAAGGGCGTCAATTTTTTTTGCCTTCAATATTTTTGTTTGATCCTTCTAAACCTAAACAGCTTGCAAGCACTGTACGTGCTCCCGCTAAAAAAAAAGAAAAGAAAAAAATACCTTGTGTATTGACCCTTTATTCCAACTATTTCTTTGGAAACAAAAGCCAATGACTAAAAACATCCATTAAAAAAAAAAAAAAAAAAACATTTGACCGTCAAAGGGTTAAATCTAGGCTCTCCGCTACAAGTCGGATGCATTGAAGTGCCCCCTACCTCTGTGCCAGGGCGAGTTTGAGCCTATCGTTTTCGTAGCGCAGCTGTGCCTCGGCCGTCGACTGGGGCAGCGATGCCTTGTCGCCAGCCCCTCGCGCCTGGTGCTTGGGACTGCTCGCCTGCAGGCCAGAAAGGCTCTGGCTGCGCTGGTGCGCCACCAGGGGCGCCCTCCCGTCGCCCTCGCCGGCCGCGTCGTCCGCGGCGTCGCACGCCGACGGTGGGCGCAGCGTGCCCATCGGCGACGGGCTCGCCGTGCCCGCGCTGCCGTTAGCCTTCTGCGCCGCCAGCCGAGTCGCCTCCTTCACCTCCTGGAACTTCTCGATGAACTGCACGGGAGTCCGCGCAGAGGGGGTCTCAAGGTCGGAGCCACGAGACGTAGGGGCCGGACCCGTACAGATCATTAGAGCTAGCATGCCAGTTCACCGGTGCTCGATGGCGCGAACCACAGTTGAATACATTATTTCTTTTTTTAACTTGAGGCGCCTATACTTTTTCTCCCTCGTTTACTCTCGTTTTCAGCCACCTGGAAAACGTGTTCGGTATGGGCGACTAAAAATAATAAAAAATTTCAACCCGAAAAAAAAAAAAAAAAAGTGAGACAAAACGAGAATGGGTGACGAATTTTATTTCCCCTCAAAAATACTCTCGAGAGGGAATAAAAACCTAGTCAGTAAAAACATACAAGTGTAACTATGGAAACGTGCTAAAATAAAGACGGTGGTGAAAGAAATGAAAATGAGAAACACTGAGAGGTAGGGAGGAGCTAAAAAAAACTACAATTGCAGATTTTTTTATTCTGTTCTGACTGCGCCAGAAAACTTGAAGATATTGAAGAAAAAAAGATAGTGTATTCGTACAATTATTCGACAACCAAAAGTTAAAGGAGTATTCTGCAACTACCTTGCACGTCGCCAGAGTCACGCGCGATTCTCGCAGGCACCAAGCAAAGCCCCGTAAAGCGTGCTTTGCCGCAATAACACCGCTCCTGCGGGGAAGCTCGTTCTACGTGCGCGCCTCCCCAGCCAGACGACGTCCGGTCGAACTCTAATGGCTGGTTCCGACATCTGCAACGAGCACGTCAGCTACGACTGCGTCCCGTCCGCTATGATCAAAGCGACGGGAGCAACCGCTCTTCCCCGCGCGTACGCACTTCTGCAACCACTGCAACAAGCGCAGGATGCCGTCAGGACGGCGGCCTCTTCTCCGCCGGCGCCAGCTGTTTCCGCGGATCCTCTAAAAAGGAGGGGACGCGCTGCCACTCACTGGCGTTACAGAAAATGGACACACAGTTTTCTATAGCCTAACAGCCTAAAGCTTTATTATTATTATTTCGATTTTTTTTCAGGATAGGCTAGCAGGCCAGAGTGGATGAAAAAAGAAAAGAAAAAGATGCAGTGCGCCGTCTTGGACGATCACGACTTTAACACACGACTTTACCGATAGTACAAATCTCGCCACACGCCTTTGCTACGATTGCAAAAGACGATGTAATCTTAGCAGTGATTAAGCAACGTAGAAATATGATGTCGTGATCACATAGGCATTGCGAGCTTTCAGGAATGCTAACACTAATCACTTTTCTCGGGTGATGAAAATGCGTCCAAATCCGCATCCTTCTTATATATGCCTTTAAATACAGTACGCACCAGTAATACCTTGAGCTTGAGCACATGCATGGAATGCGCAAAATGATAACTCCGGGCGATGTTAGAGTACACAAATGCTAAGAAAGCACCACTGTAGTCGATGTAAACGAACACAACGGCACGAGTGTTTCTGCTGTCTTGAGGGTGCCGCCGCAACATCGTCGCACGAGTAGATAGATCTTCCCTTCTATTCGCAACTCCAACGCCCCATAGGTGGCGGGGCGGTAGTTCCAAGATGGCGGAAGAGACGGGGATAGATTCTCCGGGATATCCCGTGCGCCTGCTCGCTGACGCTGTTCAGTGCGCTAAAAAAGGATTTATTTGTCTACAAATGCGAAGCGGTTAGGGAGGGATCATATAACACGTGACGGAGATCCCGATGCACGTTAGGAAAACGAGCATGCTGATATTTTAAAGTTGCAGAAACCTCAAATTGTGAAGCTTTCTGGTGAGCGAGCGCGTTTTATGCACCGGCCACGTTACTGTTTGTGACAGAATATTTCTGAGAGTGATGAAAATATGTTTGCGCTTTGCCTGGACATTAGTGCTCTAAAAAAGAGAGCCGCAAACGGTGACCGTCAAGCTCCGGAAGAGCAGAAATACACATTGGTGTCTTCACGCCACAGCCTCTCAAATCGCTGCTCACCGTCTCAGTTTTAGTGCATTGCAACACGTAATCAAAGTGCTCTATGGTTATTAACAAAAAGTTTATTACCGCACGCTACCATGCGGTGTAGCATTACAACCGCAAGCTCGCGCTGCGCCTTTGAAGCACAATTTTCAGTGCGCGCCAGAAGTGTTGCCGTGCTTATCACTATAAAAAAAAAAAAAGTTGTAGTCCTTACATTCCTTGTCACATATACGACACTCCAAAACTTCAGTTTGCCGTGCAGCCCACTGACGTCAAACTGACGGCCCCAACTTTTGCGAGAGGCTTGATGACGGCGCAATATAAGATATGAAACAGCTAAAGCACGCATCAAAGAGTACCAAAAAAATAAAAAAAAAGCCCCGAGGTTTCGCAGTAGGGCCAAAAAAAAACAAAAACGATTACTCTTTTTTAAGAGTCATTTCCATTTACTTATGCTATTTTATTGAGTCGCACAACTCGGCTATCAAGCCGCTCATGAAAGTTGGTAGCGCCGGTTGAACGCCAGTGCGCTGTACTATCGGGGAAAAATGAAATGCGAACAGAGGAGCGCGTGGCTCGCGGTACAGGATGCGCCGCCTGGAAGTGAGCCTAGGAGCGAGGGTGCGTGGCCTACTCCGACGTGTTCACGCCCCTCCCTCTGCGCTCCCCCAGCTTCGGCAGTGCGCCTGTCAGTGCGCTGAAAGCTATCACCGCTATCTTTGCTGGCTAAGCGCGTGCGGTGCAAAGCTCGCCGCACTCGCCGAGCAGGCAAAGATAGCGGTGACAGCTTTCAGCGCACTGACAGGCGCACTGCCGAAGCTGGGGGAGCGCAGAGGGAGGGGCGTGAACACGTCGAAGTAGGCCACGCACCCTCGCCCCTAGGCTCACTTCCAGGCGGCGCAGCCTGTACCGCGAGCCACGCGCTCCTCTGTTCGCATTTCATTTTTCCCCGATAGTACGTCCAACTGAAGTTTAGGGGTGTCGTACGCTATGCATAAACTGCCTCTTAACATAATCGTCGTGTTTAGGGGTTTTCTTAATTGTTTTATGAAAAAAATATTTTAATATACCGTACATTTGTTTGACCTTGTTACTTGCAACATTGCGGTCCCTCTGGCCAAAACTGCGCGTTTTAAGCTCTCGTCACAAATGGCTGGCTAACACAGACGCGCTTAAAATGCTTCGAGCATTTCTTTATTTGCTTTGTAATTACCTGAAAGCAAGTACGGGTATTCTGTCTTTTTAAAGTGCTTGGAATAAATGGTCATGTTCCTTGTAACGGCCTTAAAACGCGAACCCATTTTCGATTTGTATTGCTCGACATACCGTTGCGCGACGAGTTTGCCCCTACTTATGGCAAAGAATCGACTTTCCTTAGACCGTACTATAGAGTTCTTCATTATTAGCGGGACCGTTTTCCGTCACGTTGAGCACAGATTGAGCTGGCGGCCATGCACAAGATCAGAAATCCGCAGCGTATCCGATACACGAGAAGTCCCTAATGAAATTAGACCCTTATTTCGGTCCTTTGTGCAAGACTGTTGCAAGGCGGAGCACAGAAATTCCTTTTTTAACGCGCTCACTTTTCTCGTTAAAACGGCTTCACGCATCAGGGCCGACAGTCCCTGCCACCGTTTCCGCGCCGCCGTCGCCGCTGCCGTCCCCGCTCCTCTGGTTCTCTGTTCGTCCGCGGGAGGGCGAGCGGCGCGCTGGAGTTGCGATATTACTGGGTTATCATCGCGACACACGACGAGAATTCACAGTCAAGGAAAGCGGTCTACGCGGAACGACGAGCTTCCACCACGCCGACCACGTCGACGATCACCACCGACGCCATGTTTTTCAGCGACTGGCATCCAACGCGCGCAGCCGAGCTCTCCGCGACCCGTGATTGGTCTGTCGGATCGATTGCTCACGTTCAGCTCGGCTCAACGCCTTGCGTTGCGAACGAACACGAACGAAACGACCGTTTGGCGCTCCGTTAACATGGCAACTCGTCGTTCCAACCGGTTGCATTCGTTCGTAAGCGTAGTGGTCGCTCCGAACGCAAATTTGTGAACGGGCCTTTACAGCGTTGTCACACACAGTTGTGATGAGATAACACATAAAATACCTGTAGTAAAGAATAGCAATATCATAAACAATAACTTTATATACACCTATGATAAAAAAAAGATACGTTTTCTCGTAGCAAAGTGGGGAGTTGAGCTAGTTGGTAAGATGACATCATATTAAGACTAGCGCACATGAAGTGAGATAAGATATCATCTTCAAAACAGCGCTCTGTCTTCTCTTCCTTTCCTCGCTGCTTGTCTGCTGTTTTTAATATAACGTTTTCTCGTCTTAGACCTGCGACGTTGAAAGCTTAGGTGCACATATTGTGAGGTGGAATTGGTTTACGCTTACCTTTTCAAACGCTTCCCGCTAAATTTAGTGGGGAAAACACGCGTTACACTTGCGTTTCAATTAATAATGAAATCCTAATCCTAAACACATTCAGTGTAAAAAAGATTTTACACTGTAGGCTTCCTCCTATTATACACACTGGGTGGTGGTCCTACCTTGTTCAGGTCAGGTTCAGAGCCGAAACCCAGGCCGTAGACGGTGTTGGCGCGAATGTCGGACCACTGGCCAAACTTCTGGGAGGTCTTGGTGAACGTCATGTTGGGCGTGATGGTGGAGTTGATGACCGCCTGCGCAACAGAAGGCGCGCCATCGTCACATCCGCTGGGTGGCGCAAGTAGCCGCCCGACTTTCAGGGGAAAGCCGTGTTCATATATTCATCCACTAGACACCTCAAACCTCGCTGAGCGGGGTAAACACGGCGCAGAACTAGCGGAGTTAATTATACACGGCACTAGTTCGCCGACGCGCTTGGTGTGGACGGGCAACACAACGAGCGAGAGCGCCGCCAATTTCAGTCTTTAACCGGCATTTTTCGAGCTTTACAAACGTACGCTGAATTATTATCGCGTCATGCTGCGCTTTGCTAAAAGGTCCCGACATGCGTGCCGGTTGCGTTCAGAACAACCACGCCCCCTGATTTGTCCAAGAGAGCAACCACGAGTAGACGAGACAATCATGCACCGCGACTATACTTGTGCTGCCTTGTCAAGGCCCTCGCAGCTTCCACAGTGTTGTAGCCCCACACCCCTGCGAGAGCACGTGGCTTCGTCCGGCATATCATTAGCG
Organism: Ixodes scapularis; assembly: GCF_016920785.2. Classification (NCBI taxonomy): domain Eukaryota; kingdom Metazoa; phylum Arthropoda; class Arachnida; order Ixodida; family Ixodidae; genus Ixodes; species Ixodes scapularis. Next base: position 78,481,798 of record NW_024609846.1, on the reverse strand, counting down.
CTCGCTGTAAAGCAGGGATTTCCAAACCCCGGCCCGCGGATGGACTTGATTTTTTTACGCGCCCGGTCCGTAACCCGCCAGCTACAAACGCCAGAAATAACTGCCCGTAAGAGAAGGGGGAAAAAAAGGCATTGTGATGCGCATTAAAAGCGTAAACAAAGGTATACAAAAGCATAAGGGAAAACTGCACCAAACCGATGGATATCGATCGCCATAATAATTGTTGCATATCGTTAACACCGTAGACGATTCAGGTTAGATATAACTGGCTTTGTTGTCAGTCTCACGGCATGACGCGCATCCGCTCTCCGCCACCGCCCCAACAAAAGTGCGCAGCGCGCGCGCGCGCTTTCGCCGATTTTGGGACAGATAACGCCACCTCGTGGCCCAAAGGCGAATCGTGCGTTACAATATCGTCATTCCCAGCATTACTATTCGTTGTTTCCTGCTTCATGTTTGTGTAAACATGAAAAAATTCCTTGGCGTTCTCACAAATATCGGGCCTAGTGTCCTCTGTCATGACCCTTGCACATTTTCATCGACCAGATCTATCATTCTCATTAGTCTTCTGTCGTGCGTGAATATGTCAAAGTTCCCATGCGCTTTGATCTATGCCTGGTGAGTTCTGTAGGTCACAATTATTTTATAATTTCATATTTAGCCAGATATGAACCGCAAAAAGAAAGGATATGTAGTCATCCGGTTTACATTTCTTTTTTAAAATTTTGCTCTAGTGTATGTAGATTTCTGCACCCAAATGGCGTATTTAGGCTCTTTTTTTTCTTTTCTATATTTGTTTTCAATGTTTTCTGGAACTCGACTTTGCGATAGGTCTTCAATCAGGCCCCTTAGCCAAAGAAGTTATTAGACCCCTGCTCAGTAAAAAAAGAGGCGCGCTGCAGCACAGCTAAAGCTACGCTAGCTTTGACACCGTAGCACGAAATAGTTGACGCCTAGCACAGGGTAGTCTTCATACACGCGCTTTCGGAGGATGACATCTCGGCCATTTCATCACAAGATTTAGGGTGGCGATGCGGGCTCGTAGCGATGCGGGCAGGCACACATTCAGGCACTCAGTCACCAACTGCTGCGGCACGAAAAACGGCGCCTCCGTCTGTTATCTCTCAGTCGCAAGCGCGGCGTGACCAACCTATCTACTAGTTGGTAATCACGCAACGTACGCAGCAGTGCAGAGTACGGTCTTCAGCGCAACTCCCGGCTGCTTATATTGCACTTGTAATGGGCGCAGTCCATGCACGAGTCTGGCCTCGCACACGCGCATGCCCGCAAACGCGCTCACAATGAGAAGAGAAGGGCTCCCTAAATAAGGGGATTTCTGGAGACAAAGGGGTTTGTCTCCATAAAAAGGCCGGGAGGCAAACCTTATTGTTTCTTGAAAGCCCTCGCCCCACGGTGCCTCTGCCTCCAACATGCTCGCTAATTGAAGTAAAAAATAAAAATCCTTAAAATCAAAGACTGTCGCAAGTCAGGCGCACAATACGACAGGGGATCCACTTCGCCTTTGTGAGAAAATTTGCGAAGCGTCGCGTATTCGTGCGGAGTTAAGCGACAAGGCAGCTAGCGAAAACGACGTGGAAGCCGTCCGCTTCATCTATACGCAGGTGTAAGAAAACCTCAATTCCTGCGGATCGGCTTAGTTTGGCTTTCGCTTAGCTCGATACGGAGTGATTTAGCTGGCTTTGCTGCAACTAGAAGGAACACTTCTCCTTGCATGTGTACGCATCAGCAAAAAACCAAGCACGCAGTGCTTCAGGGAGAAGGCAGGGCCTTTTCAATAATAAATAACCCTCTTCAGGCAAAGTGACAACTACAAAATACAATTGTTCTCATCAAAAAAAAAAAAAAATGATGCAGCGTCAATGAAGCATCAACCCCCCTGATCCGAATTCCAGGCATACGTAAATATACTGTATAAAGGGTCACGTATAAAGGCTCTTTTACGTGTATACCGAAAGCTCACATGACCAATACCCCATTCCCACGACCGTAAAGGTACCTTTAGCTAAGGGACCTTTTATTCTCTGCGGCCAATCAATTACCGATCTTCCGCGCGTAGAGTGTGCTCGCGACCCAAGATCACGGGCTGATTCGCCGATAGCAAAGGTACCTTTATGTTAAAGGTACCTTTATGTTAAAGGTACCTTTATGTTGACCATGTGACTGGGGTATAACAGGAGGTATACGGCGGCAGGCCCATTAGCCTCTTCGACACCTTTTCTTTCACTTGATGTATTTTTAGAGCGCAGCTCTCAGGCGCCCCTTTCCGGGTTGAGTGGCGTCGGCGTCGCCGTCGGCGTAACCGCGCGCGTTGCATTATCGGACGCCACAGTTTCCCCGCTAAATTTAGCGGAGAAATTGAATTGGTGTTGAGGTCACGTGACGCCGATTTCTCCGTTAAATTTAGCAGGGAAACTTAGCCCGCTAAATTTAGCCGGGAAATTTTTCCTAAATTTCCCCGCTAAATAAAGCCGGGAAATTTTCGCTAAATTTCTCGCTACATTTAGCCGGGAAATTTTCGCTAAATATAGTGGGGAAATTTCCCGCTAAATTTAGCGGGGAAATTTAGCGAAAATATTCTGCTAAATCGGACTGGAAGAGGAGAGGAGGGTACGAAGAGGGAGGGGGAGCACACCCTCCGAACCCTCCCCTCCTCCTCAAAAGCTGCGCTCTAATTTCGCGACACAGAGGATTGTAAACGTCTTTCAATTTTGTTTTCCCCGAAAATAAGGAGCAGCAGAACCTACCAATACCAATTTGTCGAGAAATCGTATCGCTAGAACACCAGGTTGCTTTTCTCCTTCCCTCATGCTCAGAAATCTACTCGGCACGCAGCATAAACATATACATATATATATGCATATATATATATATATATATATATATATATATATATATATATATATATATATATAAACAAAAAACGTTGATGCCGTTTTGGTGTCTGCCAGAGAGCCCAATTAGAAAAAATATTAATGTTTAAAAAATATAGTTGTTTTCTTTGTCTTTTTTAGAGAGTAACTTTTTATTTGTTCATTTTAAAGTCATAGTTCCAATTAGAAACTTACTGGGCCTTACTCCCCCTCCTCCTCCTCCTCCTCCTCCTCCTCCTCCTCCTCCTCCTCCTCCTCCCCCTCCCGCCCCCCCCCCCCCCCCGAAACAAAATCCTGGTTACGTGCCTGGTGCTGATAGAATAACGAATACTGACTAAATGGCCCTAGCCAGTTCTCGTAATTCTTCCATCAGTCAAACGTTATTTAACGAAGGCGACAGGTATAGTGACTTGCGCAGCAACGAAGGCCAGCGCACACCTCTTCGTCGACTTTCCCCCCTCCCTCTCGAAGTAGCAAAAAGGAACGGCTAAACAAACGAGAAACCTTCCTCGTACGGGTTGTAATAAAACCTACTGGAATGTTTCAGACTAAAGTAACGGACAAGGTGAGAACGACAGGGAGTCTCCCATAAGCCGCAGTCCCCCTACATCACACAAGAAAAAAGGACACGGAGTTCCTCTGCAGACAGATAACTGGATTAACTGCGAACACGCTCAGAGTATCCTCAAAGCACGTTTGCTTCCTACATGCTTCGAACATGTCTGCAGACAGTTTTTTAAACGTCCAATTAGACGTGACTGTCGTAGAAGATATGGATGCATGGATGGATGTTAATGGCTACAAATTTGTAACGGGCGGTAGCTTGTGCCACCTAGGTTGTCTAAAAAGAGAAACATACGATACCTCCCGCCTCTAGAAGCCAATTTTCTCCCCCTGTCACCAGACAGTGTGGGATATCACTAGGATGACCTTCGGACGCACTAGACAATGTCTGCGGACTGACTTTTGTACGATGTGTAAGCGGTGTGAGGGCCGCTTTAGATGCCCCACCTGTGCTGGCCGCTGCACTCCGCCGTGCTTCGGCTGCGGGTGCGGGATTGAAGGCCCACGAAAACGCCGAAGCGTTATCGAAGGTGGGAAGCTCGCACTGGAGGCGGGACAACGAAAAATACCTCACTGCCATTTTAATCCTGTCAGTGAGCGAGGTTTCGCCAAGGCGATTCGAGAGACTGGTCCCGAAGTGGCAAACAAATGATGTCACACAGAAGGCGGAGTGTCCCGCTGCCGGATGTCGCGATCCTGGCGATTGGTCGTAGAAGTGCTGGCGAGAAGCGCGACCGAACGTGAGATGTCACTGTTGTCGCGACGTCCCAACTTCTCGCTGCCGAAGCTTCCGTGGGCTGCCAGACTAGAGAGCGACCTGCAGCCGAACAGGCGTCTGCCACATCCAGCACACGCTGCTTGGACACCGCCAGGATCGCGACCGGCGACAGCGTGACACTTGCATGACGTCATCAAACAAAAATAAAAAAAACTACTTTTTTTTTTTTTTTTTTAACGCGGTAAACGCACCGGTTGGAGATGCGTTCCAGGCACCATACTAAATCTCCGGATCCGCGAGACATAGGGAGTTTATATTGCAAATCGGGTGCACCGCCTCGCAATCTCTCGTTGCGTAAGGATAACACGCATTCGAAACAAAAGCTAAGCTGCGTTTTTGAACTTTTTGTTCCCGAAGACCTTTCGACCTTTCGTTCCTCTCGTCCCCGCAACTGTTCTTGTCAGATTTTGCTCGCTTTGTCCCAAAACGTTGGGAGTCTTTCGGGAGGAGATCGTTCCCAGAGGCCCGCGGTGCCCTGACGAGCTCTGCCGTTTTCAACCGGCCTTCCGACGGGATTACCGAGCTTTCTCCGTTTGCCGCCGCCGTACGTGATCCGAATGCCGAGCTTCGCCATCGATTACCAATGACGCGCCCAGTTTTCGTTTCCTACATAAACACGAGGGTATTCGGAAAAAAAGTGAGAACACGGGCCTAGCCCAAAACAATGCTCGCAACCTTTCCATTGTAAAAAGAAAAAAAAACAAAGGGGGGGGGGGGGGGGGGGGAGGGAAGTGGGGGCTTTAAAATGCGACAAAAAATATAAAAAATAACTCCAATGTCTTTTTTTTCTTTTTTTAGTAGCGATTTTTTTCTTTGTTTTTTTATATCCGAGTAGATAAATTTTGCGTTAACTAACGGAACGTTTCCAAGAGGCATCTCAGTGCCTCGTCACGTACAGCAAGTTTCTTTTTTGCCCATGCTACCCTAGACCTTAATTCTGTCCGTATAAAAAACAGACAAACAAATACATGCTAAGACAAAAGGGCGCTATGGCGTTGTGTGTTCCGACGTAAAGGACGCTGTGACGTTGCGCGAGGCAAGCATCTGATTTCCGCAGGAGCTGCTTTGCTCAAAATAAGATTTTCCACCCGAGGTGGCGCCAAACTTTCGTAACAGCAAAAAAGAAAAAAAAAAAAAAAAAGAAAAAAAGAAGCGCTAATGGACGTGTTTTTTTTTATTTCTGTGACGTCACATAATTGATTCGTTTCTAGTGAAAATACTTCGTTTCAGCTCAAGTCCAGACGCAACCAACCCCTCTGAGCTAATGGGATCAATCGATCGGCGTCAAAAGCGCATAACACTGGGCCTTTTCTGCTTACGATTGGGTCAGCGACGATAGAACACGTACAGTAGCATGTCGAACGCCGTGACGGTGCGCTTTTAACACTGCCTGATTGGTTCCGACAGCGCGTAACGTCGGCTGCGTCTCGACCGTAAGGTGAAATTCGGTATAGTGATGCCACATCTCTCTGGGAATTCGAGGTCAGAGTCTCTCTCGTGCAGTTCTCGTGTTGCAGAAAGGCTGTGGACCAACGCGCACTGCTGACGTCGGGCCACGGTGCTGGCGCTGCTGTCCGGACGGCGGATGCGGATGCGCATGTGCAGATGTTTCACCTCATACGAATCTATAGGTGGCGCGCACGCGCAGTGGTGCATGCTCACGCCTGATGTGCGCAAACGCAGGCTTGTTTGTAGACAACGTAGAACGCGCCGATAAGTACATCCTTACCAGATACCAATGAACGCGGAGTGTTGCAGCTTTCAATGTATACGGTTTGCGGAATAAGGGACAACCGGATCGTCCAGACAGGCATTTCGCTAAGTCGCAAAAAACGACAATCACAGCGTATACATTTGTAAGCCAAATAAGCTCAAATGTACGCATCGCACGCCAAGTGTCCGTTGATGGCGGAAAGCAAAGTGTCTGTCAACATTCGTTTAATTTCAGCTGTTATAGACAATGATAGACAATTATAGACAATAGACAATGATGCTTTTTATGCTGCCCTAGAAACAGTCACGTCATTCGATTGAAAAGGTTCATGGCATGATTTTAATAATGTTTTTGTAAAACTTGTTGCAATCTTCTCCGTGTGTCGCGATAGTTGTGACTTTGTTGTTTCATGTTCGCGAAATCTTTTTTGTTCGATTGGTTGTCTTTTTATGAACGTTTCCAGTATAGTACCTGTTACGTCATACTTGATTTTTTGTGTATAACCCCCCCCCCCCCCCCCCCCCCACTGTAATGCCGAAAGGCGCTGTGGGTATCAAATAAATAAATAAATAAATCGATTAGCCTGGCGGGCAGCCGAAGTCGGTGCCATAAAGAAAGACGCGAGTTTAGATGGACGCCGGTTTTTATACAAGCCGGGCGTTGCTCCATCGCTCCTTATACAATCGCGTCGCGGGGATAAATCTCCAGGAAGCTGCGTAATATGCGTTTCAGTTATTTGGCCCGAAAGAGTCGGTAGAGAAGCGAATAGAGCGAAAGCCGCATCTCAGGGACCGTTTTGTGTTGCCGTTTCCAAAACTACAAAAAAAAAAAAAAAAAAAAAAAAAAAAAACGAGAATGCAACAAACTTGGACGAAGGATGTTTGTCCTGTTCGTCCTCTTCGTCTGACTCTTTCGTATATTTTTGGATGCAACAAACGTACTGAATTTTGCCACAGTGGAGTCTGCGTAATGTCTCGAGCTTCCGTTTATATATGTGCCGACTCGTAAAAAGTCTAGTACAGGCATTGAATCAGTCCAATAACGTGACCGAAGAGCCGTTTGTATCGAAGCGCTCATCGTAACTGTTTCATTTGCAATGGGTAGAATCATTTCGAAAGTTGCCAATCTGTTCAGGCATTTACGATATTGACTAACATATTATTGGCAATGCATATGCCACGGCTGCTAGAAAATGCTCGTATACCGTTGCCCCCCCCCCCCCCCCCCCCAACACACACGCACACACACACACAAAATAATTCGTGTATCCAGAAGGTCTTGAAGATTCCAATCATTCGCTAGGCTTGAACTTGCGAAAAGACACAACGCAATGTTTTTTTTTTCTTTTTCTTTTTCGTCTGTATTTGTGGGTGCGGCACAAACTACGTCTCGGGAGGGCGAGAATATGGTTCAGATACATTACTAACCTTGAGCGCAAGGCTTCAATCGGCGAAAGGACGGCACTCACCGCTGGATCGAGTCACCAGTGGGTGGCTGCATTGACCCGTTACTGTAACCTTCGACACTGAGGAGCCCCCATTCCGGTGAGTGAATTCTAGCAGCCGATCGAGCACAAGTGTACTTCGCAAACAGGCACTTCGAGAAACGTCCTTCGACCCGGGAGGCCTCGTCTTCGCTATCGTACGAAGCCTTAAAGTTTTATTTAAGAGTCAGTCAAAGGGTGATCCGTGTTGTCGTGCGTGCCTCACCGATTCTGTCGACTCCAAATCTTTCCGCTTTGCCAGGTTCGGTCCGGCGGCTCGCTAACTCCGCAAAATCTACCAGCTAAGAGAAAAGTTTACAAGCTTGCTATCATGCACCCGGCCGTTTCCAAAAAAACACAGCCGCACCGACATTCTTCTTATTTTTTTTTTAATGACTAGGCATACAAAATAAATACGCGATGCCACCCCTATGGTCTACATCGTCTGAAAGCCCAGTCTGAATGGATGGATGAATATTAACGTCTGTACCATTTATAGGGGGCGGTAGCTTGCACCTCTTAAAGTCACAGGATCCCGGGAAAGTAGCGCCATTGCCTTCCCTGCCTGCTAGCCGAACACAAATGTTAACATACGGACGACCAAAACCTCGCAAGGCGATTGGCTAAACAATTTTGGCCCCTTCAAATCTTCGAGAGGGCTAAGATCACCATGGAGCATCATTGTACTGAAGGCGTTCCTCGCCAATATAAGCGTCTTTGGCGCTGTGAATGCAATCAACTTATCAAACATGCCCATCTCCACGGATCTCTTACAATTATTTCAAAACAGGAAAATAAGTTTTCAATGCCGAAAAGCACCGACACCTCACGTGGTGGTGGCAGGAAGATTGTTTCGCCGGCCTGTGGATAGCAAAATTTCGGTGTACAAGAAACGTTTCTATGAAGCTACACGTCACCAGCGAACTTAGATCGGCTCACCAGGAACGGAGAGGTCGGCTCACCAGGAACGGAGAGGTCAAAGAGAAATTGCTCACTTCTAGTATAGTGCCTGGAACGCGTCTCCGACTGGTGTGTTTAGCGCCCTATGCTGCCCATACATCAAAAGTGGTCCCCAAGTGGCAACAAATGACATCACAGAAACCGCAGTATCATGCTGTTGACTGTCGCGATCCTGGCGGTTGGCCGTAGAAATGCTGAGGAAAAGCGCGAGCGAACGCGAGTGTCGCTGTCGTCACGGCGTTCCAGGCGTCCCAACTTCCGGCTGCTGTAGCTTCCGTGGACTGTCACAGTGCGGAGCGACCTGCAGCAGAACAGGCGTCTGCAATATCCACCACAGCTGCTGAGACACCACCAGGGTCGCGACCGGCGACAGCATGACACTTCTATGACGTCATCAGGCGGAAATCGAGGGACCAGTTTTCTGGGCGCGGTAAACACATCAGTCGGAGACGCGTTCCAGGCACCATACTTCAAGGGGCAAAATGGCGACCATACTTAGAGTTACTTTCCCACGACCCAGTTACTTTAGCGCCACCCAGCTAAGGCGTGCTCAGGCAACACCATCTAGAACAATGTAGGCCTCCGAACGCCCCACTCTTCCTCCATGGAACGTTATCACAGTCGGATGGCGCCAACTCGGCAACTAGACCCGAGCCCGACACCGAGTGTCCATCGACGCGCTGATTGGGCCCGAGACCCAGCCGAGCAGTGACGCAGCACTCGTATCCAATCGCTGCCTTCGCTCGATCACACTGCGATGACGTCAAAATTCTAGCGCACAGGCTTTAATTATTCAAAGTGGTGTTGGTTCAGGGTTGCTAGACTGGTGTCCCAACAAAGCGTTTTCCACCCACGGTGTCCAGACTAGCTGTTGGAAGGTGGCTGCTCATGCTTTAGTTGGGCGGCGTGTGAGAGCGCGTACCTTGGTTCCTTCGACGCTGATGATGCGGTACAGGTTGCGGGTGGAGTCGAAGAAGAAGCTCACGCTCACTGCCTGGCTGCTGGCGGGGATCCAGGACCGCTTCGTCTTGGGGTCGATGTGGAACACGTGCGCTTTCGTGGAAAAGATGGGCTGCTCCCTGCAATACCCACAAAGACCGCTGTCAGCCGCTGTCCGCTGTCCGCAATCACAAGGGATTGAGGTGGCGTTCTGACGTCTTTACAGACTCTGCAGTCTGTACAAAGGTACATGTATTTAAACGAGCCTCGTTAAAGAGTTACAACATAGTCGTTGCTCATGTCCTCGCTGTACGACTTTGCGTTGCCCACTGCCGTCTCCGTGTGGTTCGGATCAGGCATCTGGTGGATGCATTCTTATTCAGTCAATTCAAACCGAGCCTCATCAATTACTTTTGAAGACAAAAAATAGTTATAACGCGCGTTTTTAAAATCGGATACGTGTTCTATATTAAAAAGAAGAAACTAAGTGACAAGTTTTCGCTCATGATTTATTCCGTACTGGTTTCTCACGGTATTTAGTTCGTTTTTCTTACACCCAGCCCAGAAGATGGAGAGTCACAGCCCTGAGACAAAAGACGCAAGAAGCGGATCGTGGCATAACGTTGATCAAAGTGCGTCGACATTGAATAGGAAGGGGTCATCTCAAGAGAAAAGTCGTTACACGACTTACTCCACTAAACTTTGTGCAAGTCACACTGGTTCTTCGTAGAAATGTCTTCAATACACATCACGGCTACGTACCCGTACCCATCACGTTTTTCTCGCTATAGGGAGTATTCACTGGAAGCCATATTTGTAGGTGCTGTTTAGAGCGCATGCTCAGAACGAGCTCACATCAATAGGCTGCTAAGACCGGTATTCTCGATAGTGCGGAATGCACGTTGCAAAAGAACTGTGGAAGCTCGCCATCAGCACGTGCTCAGCATTCGCGCACACAGCTATGGCCGCCAGTGAATACTCCCTTAGTGTATAGTATACTTCGTCGATTTACGTGCACCCTTTGCACCTGTGCAGAAAAGTGTAGGGCAATGTACTTCCGGTACGTGTATCGAGATATGACCGGAAGTACAACGCCCTACACTTTTCTGCACCGGTGCAGGGGGAGCATGTAAATCGAACGAAGCTACTATATACAGGATCGGGCACGGTATGTGACGTGCAACGCGATGTACGAAGCACTACGTGGCACTCCAGTTGACAACGCGCAAGCGCGCACACGCCGCCTAAATCGAGCAATCTCCGAAAGGAAAGAAAAACGCGTCGTTCTTTCAGCCAGCGCCCCCCATCTACATCTAATATATATATAAGGTAAAGACAACGCTACACTTTCTATACACAAAACGTGTCTTAAGTACCGACGTTACTTTTCTTTTTTTTTCTCTTCCCTTTCCCTTCGGTCCGCGGTGCGGGTGTTCCCACTCGTCAAGTTCTAAAACAAACCAATCAAACACGACTGACAAAAAATAAATAAGAAAAAAGAAAAACTGCTGGAGTTTGCGAAGAAACCCGACGAATCGACGGAGATTCAAGTGCACTTTTCTCTGAGAAAGGGGGAGAGGGTGGGGGGGGGGGGGGGGGGGGGTTAGTTCCGCGGAAACCCGACCGGGAATGGGAAAGCGAAGAAAGGGGCGCCGCGTGTGCTGCGAAGCGAATTGGACCTCCAGTTCACGAACGCGGCGGCATGGCACCGTTTCGCGTTCGACCAGTTCGATCGCTCGCGAGGCCCGCGGAACCCTCGAGCCCCCCCGCATTGCCAAGTCCGTTGGCCGGCTTCCAACAGAAGAAGACAAAGCTCGGCCCATCTGGCCTGCGCCCACCGCGTATACCGTATTTACTCGCTCGAAATTTCGCGCCGCCCCAGCAGTCGAGGAACGAAACAAACGTGAACTCCGAAGAGCAAACTTTTGACGTTACAGATCATCTCCGCGACTCAGTGCGAATAAAATCTTACCCGCTTCTAGGATAAATAACAGAACTGTACCTCTATTCAGTATAGTTTCTTCGTCAATCTATTCAGTCACAATAAAAAAAAAAAAATAAAAGTCTTTATCAGCCCGAGATCACAGCTGCATGAGGACGGACTCACACTTGGAAAGCGTTCGATCGCCAAACACCGGCGTCCAGCGTTCCACGTTGGCGTTTGAACGTGTTCGAAGAGTGAGTAGAGACCAACGAATCAAAATTCCAGTCAGAACTTGGCTTCCTGACGTCCCCGCGCGCTCTCGTCTCCTCTTTCCTTCAGTTTCTCGGTGCTATACTCTCCACAATCTCCAACAGGCCAGTGATCCCCATCTGCCAGCACTGTGGAGAAGGTGAAGAAAGGGGACACCTGCTCTTTTCAAGCATTATACCACACGTAGTTGAACATCCCGAACAGAATTAAGGCACATATATATGCCGTCAGTGGCCTGTCTTACTTAATCGTTGCAAAACCATTTTTTTTTTCTTTTTACCCGGCTACATCACGGTAAGGCGTGGACAGAGTTCCTCAAGATAAGCTTAGCAGGCAGACTGTCTATGAAGAGCGAACGAAACAAAATGTGTTCCATATTTCTGCCACTCATTTTGAGCGTGTGCGGAGAAAAAAAAAAAAAAGAAATAACGGCCGAACTTCCGGGGAGAGTATGCTACTTCGGGTTGGCTATTGTTTTTACGTGTTTTTGAGGACCCTTTTTGAGGACCCTCAGCAAGTAGCGCATAGTTTAAAAGTCTAACTGCCGAGGACTAACTGCCAAGGACCTCCCAAAATTTACTTATACGGGATCGACATGCCTTCCTCATCCCTCGGGTGAGAGGAAAGAGCGTTTGTTCCTCAAAGAAATGACAAATCGTGGGCGCATGTTCGGGACTACCTATTCGACTAGCCTGGTCCGTATACCTGAGAACGACTTAAAACCTACAAATCCCTAAACGCGTTCAAGTGCTTCGTGAACGGCAAGACATCGGCGGTGGGCACGTATAACTCCCCCAGGCGCCGAAGATACGCGCCGATCCCCCCACAGGGGTCGCCGAGCCGGGTCTTGGTTAGCAGACACTTCCAAAAGTTTTTATTACGTTTTTTTTTTTTTTAGCGCGACGCGAATCTCTGTAATGCACAGTTTTCTAATGTTTTGACTTGCTTGCTTTGGTACTGAAGGTTTCTTTCCCACAACACCGTGCACATTGCATCTGTACGAGCCGTAATGTCCTATCGTTGTACGGGGTGGCACTTACTTGGTCAATCGACGTTTTAGCGAACGAAGTCCCGCCCCCGACTTTTCACTGAACGACACTTTATAACGAATGGTCGGCCTCCGCAAAGCGTCGTGTACGAGTGGTCCAGGTGGGTTAACATTTTTGTAATGAGCCGCCGCAGACTGTCGCCGCGAAGTGGCGTGTACAAAGGGGGGCGAGTGGGTTAAAACGCGCCTCAGTGATACGTCATTTGCTAAAACCTCGATTCGCTCAAATGACCGCTGTTTCGCTAAAACGTCATACGCTAAAACGCCATTCGCTCATGTGATATGGACCCCGGCAGAACATCGAAAATAGGCTAGCACCGTCTGCCAATGCCGTCGTCCTGCGATCACCCAGGCTCGGCGGCGTCGGAGGCGTCGTCTCAAGATAACCGAAATAATTTCACTCGTGACTTTTTGTCCGTGCCATACGCATCGGCAGCACGACACCGGGGCATTTCTATAGAGCTCACAGAATCGCTCGCTATAGTGAACCGAGAGTCGTCGTGCACCCACCCAAACACAAGGTATACACATAGAGGAACCGGAAGTATCTGTATCCCCTTGTCATGACCACCGAAAGTGGCGCGCACACACTGTGTAAGATCCTAACTCGCGCGGTCAACAAACAATTGTCCGCATTTGCCCGGTGCGGGCACTGCGCTTGTGCAGAAACCAGATTCGCGTCGAGTGAAGCGTCTTGCGCATGCGCCGTGCCGACAGCAGCGCCACCGCCGCGGCGTGACGTCAGGACCGCGTGTTGGTGTCCGCATGGGTCTGGAAATTATTTCGAACACCAACTTTCTTCCTAGAAACCTGAAGGTTCCCCCCGGGTGTATCCTCGGGACGGGCATCGATATCATCTAAATCGTTTCTTCCGCTAAACGCAAACTGTTTTCCCAGTTGAAGCATTCTTTTCATACATGGCCGCTCATCGATATAAATGCTCTTAGCCACGCATATTGATGCGCATCTATGAGCCTAAAACTCTTTAATGCGCGAATGACAGTCGATCTGCACGACAGTCTGTATGATCCTGAGTCTATGCAAACGTGGAGCGAAAACTGGTGCGGCCTAGCGGCCAAAGTGTGAAACGGGAATTAAATACGCGAGGTTACGAGGTACGTAATTTTTCTTCCATTTTTTTTGTCTTTAAAGGAAGCCGAGTTCTTGGTAACGGAACCCCCTCCTCCCAGGAATTTTACCGTCCGTCCTCTTCCCCACTGTATTTAGAGGGCAAATTGAATTAGTGTATAACTAATACCCGCGCCACACGGGCAACTCCAATGCCATTTACAACGAATGACATTTGAGCGGACGGCCAATCAGCGCGCGACACTCCGGGCGTAGCGCATTCCACGCGCGACAGATTGCGAGCTGATTTGCCGATCACACAAATGTCATTCGTTGTACATGACATTCGAGTTGCCCGTGTGGCGCGGGTATAACCTATACACCCAAGGTCGCGTCACACGTTGCGCACCAAAATGTGTTACACCCTTATGGTGTATCCACACGAAGGAGAAATCCGCCCCTTTCCTCCGCGGAGCGCGTATCACGTGAGACATACGTCATTCCTTTTTGACGCCTCGCGGCGCCATTCTTCTCCGTGGCGGAGGCGCGGAGGCTTCGTGCTGTCAGCACGAAAGCTTCGCAGGTGAGCGGTGGAGCCGAGGACGGACTTTCCCGGGTTGCTGACGTCACGACATCCCTCCGCAGAGTTCTCCTTCGTGTGGATACCCCTTTAACAGCATAAATCAGCTTGTCCCAGCAAAGCCCTTATGATGCTGGTGAACGCATACGACGCTGGCGATATTATCAGCATCCCAGGGATATTCTTTACGAGCGGCAAATTTACGAACAACCACTAAGTACAGACATTTCCTGCATACGCAGAAACGGAAAATGCAGACACAATGGATCACGGACGGGAGAGATATTATGGCCATGGCCCGACTGCTCCACCGCCTTATATATTCCAGAGTTCAAAGATACCCATTCGCAGGTGCAACACCTCCGCAATTGCGAAGGTCACACGTATGGCGCTTTGTTCTCGTCAATGCATAACATTAGGGGTGGGCGAGTAGGGGATCGAATAGAACGGCGCAGCGTCACTCTTAGCTTCAACACTGCATGTCGTCGGTTTCCCCAGCACAGCGGAGGCTATAAATGACGCGGAGCTAATCCATTCAGACCGCTATTTGCCCTCCCCAAGTTCATTAGGAATGTATCTCCAAAAAAAAAAAAACGCATTGGTACAAGCAACAGTTATTCGAGGTAGTTGCTAAAACATCTTCGGCTAAAGAAGATATCAGCCCGCAAAACACCCCTCAAAAAGGGGGTGTTCGCCTCATTTCACCCGTATAGCGCCCTTTTCCACACCCTTTTTGTTCCCTTCGAAAAGTTCGATGCAACCGTATTTTACGATCGAGATTGTCGCGGGTGTAAATCCTGGGAAAAGCGTTTTTGCACCATCGAAGGTGTAAAATTTCTTAGTGCGTATACTGGCCACGCGGGAAGTGCTTTCCCGCTACATTTAGCGGGAAAATTGAATCGGGTGTATACACAGCGATTGACGTCAAGCGACTCCATGATCCGAGGCCGTAGCGTCACGTCACCTGACCCCGTCGCGTGACGTCAGGTCTCATGCCACAGTGTCGGATCGTGGTGTCACGTGGCGTTACAAAACCTGACAAAATGAAATAAAAAATCGCTGTTTTTTTATTTTTTTATGAAGCATTTTGTTCCTTTACGCCAGTGGCAGCCCCACCTCGGGATTGCGTACTGCGAACTCGAGCCACAAGCCCGATTTGATGCGATGGTGCGGAACTGTACCTCTCGTTAACACCTCTACCTTGCGCATATACCGAACAAGATGCGCGCGACTGATAATGCTCGCGGCTCAGGTAACCGTCGCCCGTCACAGGGAATCGTGCATGCATCTCGGCGTCGCAACCGCGCATACAGGGACTCGTCCGTTGCATTCGCGAGAGAGACGGACACCAAAAGCGCCTACTGCAACCGCACTGGAAATACGCGGTGAAATCGTTCGGTAATTATACCCCATCTTCGAAACTACAGACGCCGGACTATACGCAACCATTTCGTCATCATGGCGGTAGCGGCTATAGCCCAAATGACTACTTTTTTGGAGCTTCGTTTTTAAGTTAGGTGCGGTGTCATTTGTCAGAAGTGGACAACGCCCGGGCAGTCCGCAATGAGCGATCTCTCAGAAAAAAAGTCCCTTTCCAAGTTCATTACTGCCGAATTTGTGAACGGTAAACGACGCCGAGTGACGGGTCCTGAATTAAACGACGTTCTAAACCCTTCTAGATTTCCTTCTCCTCGGGTGGTCGTTCTGCTCTCCCTTGGCCAGCTATATCAACACCGTCTAAGCAAATGCCCCCTTCCCCCTAATTCTCCTTTCCCCCCTTTCCAAGTCAGCAGCCTCTGCTAACTATTGCTGACTCCATCAAATCTTTAGTTCGTTAGACGTTTCTTCACGCCTTGCTGTTTTGGACGCTGCAGCCGCTGTGGATGCAAACACCTCTCGACTACTTTCATATATCTCGATACTTTGGCTCAAGGCTCAGGCGGCAACAAGTGACAAAAACCCCGTGCTGTCTTTTCGCAACAGTACTATAGTTGTATACTGCGCGACACCATTAACGCGAACACGACTTCGGCGCTTTTTCACGTTTTACTTAAAATGTTAGGTACTTAGGTTATTACCCCGGCTGAGCACTTTCCACCATTGATTTTGTAGACGACAGAGCACCGTCCTCCAGTACCGAGAGAAAAACAAAGAAAACCGCGGAGATGGCTCGTACTCGCACTAACAGTGTCGCGGAGTGCAAACCTCCCTTGCCATATCTGACTACTTCAATGGCCTCACTGCAATGAACGAGGCTCGTTAGGCCGTAAAACATCGCGTGAACGCTGCGACGATCCACACTGCGGCGCCGCAGACCTGACACACGAATCGGCAATGCATGGTTACCCGTTACAATGGCCAACATCAGTACATCATTGTCTTTTGTTCGTATCTCAAATCGGGTAGAAAAGGCATTCAAGTTTTACTGTGCATTCGTTTCTTTTTTTGTGCGTGAATATTGTGACTGATTTTGTTTTGTTGTGGTTATCAATTTGTTTCGTCGTCGGGTCCTGTTTGGCAGTGTTGTACACGTTCCTCACAAAAAGGAACAAAAGCTCGTTCCTTCGGATTATTGGAAAGCGTTCCCGTTACAAGTTCCATATGTGAAAAAGGAACTCGTTCCGGCCGTTACAGTTAAAAAAATGGATCGTATCGTTTCATATACGTTACATTTGTATTTTGCAGATTTTTGTTTTTTAATCTATCCCATCAAATAGCAACATACGAGTTTGAATGTCGTGATGGAAGGGCACCAGGAGAAGAAAGCAAGCGGAAGCAGGGTTTCATTTGTTGACATATTCACCTCTAAAAATCTCACCTTTTAACCATATTAATGCTTGTGGTGGGGCGAATTCAGACGAGCCAAATATACTGTTTCCCCACATTGCACGATGTGTTTTACAACAACCTCACACGTTTTAATCTAACAAAGTCCCGTGTTCGAACTTAACAACAGTTGCTTCTCGATGTTGCAGTCCGCAAAACAAGCAAGTGAAGAAGGGGGTAGGGCTTTGGAAGGTAAGTTCATGAAGGTTGGATTCGTTTGCAAGCATTTGCAAGCCTATATGATTCCATCGTCGGTACGAGTATAGAAAGAGTGCCAGTGCAACTACCATACCGACATGAGTTACGGGCCGCTTTCGTCGGAACGCGAAGACGATCGGAACGTAGTCCAGGCGGTCGCGGACCACTCGACGGGGTTTCCTCGTCCATGCTGGAACATTACAACCAATTCTTACCACAACATTTCGCCTTCACCCTGAGCAAGGCGTTTCCCGCAAAGGCGATCGGGCAGGCAAAAGAAACGCGGGAAAACTATTCAATCGTGACACGGTTCCCATAGTCATTTTAAGAAAGGCAGAGCGGTGGCCTCTGATGATCGCGCTTGTTGCCTTGTGATTGGTTCTTCGGCACTCTTATCCCCCAATGCTGCAACCTAATTGGCTGCGGAGCGATAATGAGATGCTCGCGACGCCCTGCAGATCTTGAGCTACCAGAGACAGCTTGCGTTTTGGCGGCTTACGTCGGTTTTTGACAAGGTTCGATACGTACAAGTAACAAGCTGGTTGTTTCTACGAATGGGAGCGCACGATACAAAAATAGAAATATAATGAGCAATTAATTTATGAGTAGATATCGCTGCGGCTACCAACTAAACGAAATAAATCATTAAAACTAAACCTGCCACGCCCCCTTTTTGTTGCTGCTCTTCACTTAAATTTATTATTATTTTTTTTTATGGTTCTTTGCATATGCCCGCCTGGCCACACGGTGGAAGAAGACAGAGGTCTCTGAACAAGGCCGGAAAGGGGACCGAAATCTCGCTCGGTCTTCGAGCATCTCCCGGCAGGCCGGGGCACTGTGTCGGTCGAGGACGATTCCTCGCTCGCACCTCATGCACCTCACGGTGTTGACCAGAAACGCGAGCGAACCTTCGACACCCTTTGTTCCGCGGCGAGGCGGTACCGTTCAGGCACCTTTTTCCGCTTCCACCGTGACTACAGATCTCTGTCGGTGCAGCCCCAACAATGCAACTGTTACATTTTGGCCAAAAAGCAGGTTTCTACTCGTTTCTATCAAAACACCATAACAATGCCTGCCACTTGTCCGCTTTTATTTATTTTTTTTTCTTCCTAAAGAGCCCTAGACCGGACGTGCGCCCGAAGCGCCACCGCCACGGTGTGACGTAAGACACGATTATCCGTAAAATTCGATCAAGGAACACTCTAGGACTTGTGTAGGTCCCCATGCTCGCCGCACCCCCATCATCAACAGCCGCAATATGTACAGAACCGGATCCCAGAAAAAAGGAAAGCGAATCGTACGTCCATCGGATGGAAATCGCCTATAAAGCGAGTTATTGCAAAACATGTAAAGCCACACACACACACACAAAAAAAAAAAAAAAAAAAAAGGAAGAAGATAGAAAGCAAAGAATGGCCTAGTGAGCACTCCCACACCAGACTTCGGACAGACGCCGCCACTTTCCTAGTCGTTTCTTTCATCGGCCGACCTTCAGGTTCACGTTGCGGGGCGTCCTTCGCACCGGCGGATGCAAAAACGACGTGCGCAGTTGGCGCTGCACATCTCTCTTGCCAGGTACGCTACCAAGCGTGGCACGCTTTACTCGACCGCATACGTGTGGCGGTAGACAACACGCGTTATGCGCGAGCGCGCACTGCAAACAAGGTCGGGGAGAGAGTTATGAGTATACGTTAGACACGAGCACGTTCTTTCCCATATTTCGTTACACAAGTTCGGTGGTGACAAAAACGCGAAAAAACAAAAATGTCAACGTAAGCTGTCTACCAACAAATTATTTTTTTTTTTCTATGGTTTTACGCGTTAGATTAACGAGGGGCATCTGGCAAGCCGGAGCGGAGGACTGAGAATCGTAGCCTTGGTCCACCGGCAGGGATCTTTAGACTTGCAACCGAAATTTCGGTCACACGGCACCAATCCTCCGCAATAAGCCTCCGTCAGATTGCGGGCTCCTCAATCGCGGGATTCGAACCCTTACCACCTATAGTCGGTAACAGGTCAAGAACGAAGTGGAAGGGCTTCTACTTCGTTCTTGACCAGTCACCGGTTATAGAAGACAAGGCACGCGCCTTCCCCCTCGCCTCCTCTCCCTCACCCCCCCCCCCCCCCTAAACCCCGCAAAGAAAAATAAAAATAATACAAAGGTCTTTATTAATGGATTCACGCAGCGTCGCCAGGTGTCTCGCAGTATCTCACAACGAGCGCGACGCTTGAGCACGGCGACGCCAAGATGGACGCGTACCGGACCATGATGGGCAGTATACATGGAACGAACTGACATTCATGTGGGTGACGCAAAACCATGTTTCACAACAGTTGGTTTGGTGACAGATGATATGGTTCACTTACCCACACACTGCTTTCTGCCTTCTGCAGTGCGGTGTGACTATAGTGCGCATTGCTTGGTGATCTTACACATTGTGGCTTGGAGAAAACCGAGCTGTTTTAAACTGCTTTTCATTGAACGTGTCGTTCGCCAACATTGTACTGTATTTCTGTCGAAAAATAAAGGATATCATTATTACTATATTATCTTTGTATTTTCATGACCCAATATGGCCGCACACAGTTTTTTAAACAAAGAGGGAAAACAAACAAAAGAACACCACCTTGAAAATTTGGCGCCTGCCCGTACCGATCTTAAATTTTATGTATTTTAGTGGTGAATTTCATGTAAAATTTCGAGCGTAGTTTTTTTTTTTTTTTTTCCTGTGAAGAATCAGACGAACACCCTTGCCACGGTCAATGGCGGACGGCTGGCCGAGTGGGTCAAGTTAGCGATGGTAGTAAGCGAGGGCTGTGCTTGTGGCGCCATCTCCCGAGTCCCGATAGACGCAGCGTGCAGACGACCCACTCAATCGAAAACAGACGACGCCGTCGTCTGCTGAGTCAGTCAGTTGGTTGGTTGGACAAGAACCCCATTAAAACAGGGCGGACATGCGCTCCTAAGATTGCCTCTGGTACCGTAATAAAATAAAACTAAAATGTTCACTTCTGAAAGTTGGTTTGAGTTTTGCAGGATCGGTGTATCGTTGGTACGGCAAGGTTTTTCTTACACCAAGGCGACGCTTCAAGGCTTCCCTCACTAGAGTAACTGATATGAGTATATGCCCGTCACCTGTCGCTCTTTGTCGCCTGCGTCGCCGGCGTCTCTGTAGCCCAGGGCCCGTTCCAAACTGCCTCGCGGGGAGTCTTGCCCGTGATCTCTTTGTCTTAACCATACAATCGACATATTGGGTCGTCCCCATACAGTTCGTACTTCCGCCTCTGGGTGAGCAGCTGGGAGCCCGTTCGCTGATGACCATGTTATTTATCGTGCTGTTACTAGTAAAGACGATTGACAAGCATTACAACAAGACCTAAGATTAATTGAAATATGGTGTGATGAGTGGCTCATATTTATTGATCAGAATAAATGTAAATGTGTATATTTTTCTAAATCTCGTAATCCAGTGAATTATAAACTCATATTCCAACCAGTATAAAAGGTTTTGTCTTTTAAATACCTCGGCGTGTACCTAAACTCTGATCTACCATGGAAAAAAACATATCGAAAACATAACTTCAGGTGCTAATTAAACTCTAGGATTCCTTAGACGTCACCAAGTCAAGCCTCACCGAAGACCAAACAGCTGTCATACTGCACCCTTGTTAGGTCCACGTTGGAATATGCTTCTACCATCTGGAACACCCATCAGATTTACCTTTCCGACATGTGAGAATAAGTACAAAACCGCACGACTAAATTCATCCTTCACGACTATTCACCCACGAGTATTTCTGCCCTCAAGGCCTCAATATATCATTGCTTCCTCTTGAGAAGAGGCGCACTGTAGAGAGCTTATCTTCTTTTTCACAGCTTCTTTTTGTAAATCCTGGACTAACCGGGAGTTCTTTTCTCCAGCAAATCATGTCTCTTTCCGTCGTGATCATTGCCACAAACTCGAGCTACCTTCTGTTAGAACAGACACTTTTAAAAAAAATCGCCTCTTCTTTTGCGCATAAAGGACTGGAACTCACTATCAGAATCCCTCCTAACGATTACATATAACGCGTTATTTCTTGCAGAGCTGACTCAACATGTTTCTCTAACTTTGATGTTATATGTTTCGAACGGATGTTGTCACTTTTGTCTCCATCTTGTATTTAATCTTTTGAAATGTTACTTTGCGTGTTTGTATTACTCCCCTTATGTAATGACCCTTCAGGAGCCCTTAAGGTATAATAAATGAAATGAAAAAGAAGCGCACTGGCTCCGTCTCCCCGGTATACTGGCGGTACGGTGCCGGCTCGCTCTTCCTTTCTCTGTAGAGTTCGAGGTTCCGCCTCATTTGTGCTGATCTCTGCCATTTTTCAATCACAATTTTTGTCACCTCTGATCGAAATGGCTTCGACCACCCTCTCTCCGTCGTCACCTGCTGTCTCGCTGTACCCTAACTGAATTTGGTATCCCAATTTTCTTCATCCAGATCATTTTTGTACCTTTAAACCGGATGTGCTAGTATCCTCTGAGTGTCTTTCCTGCGAGAGGAACGTGAGATTTGATGCGTGGACTAGCCCATCACACCAGTAACCGCTGTTTTCGCAGTGCAGCTGCTCTGCCTCAGGAGCCACCTTCCCAGCTCGCTCAGGTGCCGGTCTATGCATTCTTCCTGTTGTTGGGCCAGGTAGTGCTTATCACTCGTTACCGTTGCACCGAGGTACCTGTAGGCTGTTGTTTTCTTTACCGTCTGGTTTTGCAGTTAAATGTTTTGTTGCCTGTCGGGAGATGGCACCGAAAGCACAATCATGGCAGAGCCCTTTATACTGGAGAGTTTGGCAATCTTCTGAAGATACCGACAGTCCACCAACCACAGCTAGAAGTAAGGCAACCAGGAGAAGGCACCTTGCCTCCGCCATTTTGTGTGATCAAATTTCGAACCCACTCTGGATGAGGCACGCAAGGTGTGCTGCGACCCACCATTGTAATAAAAGTGTTTGTCGCTACTGTAAGCGTTTTTTGACGCTGCACACGTAGTCAGAACCTCGAACTTACTTCTATGCTATGATCTCTTAAAATTATATGAGCTTAAACTTACTTATCTTTTGTGAAAAGTGAACTTCAAATACTTCGAATATTAGGTCTCAAAAATGACCACCGCAAAAATTCAGTGCCGTGACGGGGAGAGGCGCAGCCAACCCGCGCTGAGTCGCCAGATTAATTTTTGTTTGGGGAAGCCTAATTTTGTTTAAAACCAAAAGAAATAAAGCTTATTTGTAAGTTATGTTTTTCGAGATCGATAAAGGATGGCGAGTGCTTGAATATAGTGACCAGTTGAATGCATAACAAAATGTCAGAGTACAAGAAATTGTATTTATAAAACAACTACTAACCACACGCTTGGACTAGCGCACGTGAGTAGGCTAGCCAAAAGCAAAATCCTCCATTTTGTGTGATCGTAAAGTCCGCTTGTTCTAGCGGGCGACAAACTCCGCCCATTGGTCAAACTCTCCGAGTATATAGGGCTCTGAATCATCGTATAGAGAGCCTCGGACAAGATTTACGACTGCTTCATGTACGATAACAGGGTGACCTCCAGACAAGAAATGCAACAAAGAAAGCAGATCATGCACTCGCTCCTGAACTTCGTCAGGTCAGCGAACCTGACACAACACACCTAATCTCACCCCCCCTCCTTGTTTCGATCCCCGCCAGGTAAGATAGTGGAGATACCTTGGGGGATAAGGGAAAGCAACATAAAGGACGAAGATAGGACAAAATATATTTTTATCCCCGTAACTCACCAGCACGCTCCAATTCGTTAAATATATCTTGGTTTGCCTTTTTAATAAGCGCGTTCTGCTACTAGGGACACTAAAGTGGCATTTGAGACCGTCAAGAGACCAAATATCGCGACACGTCCCTTCGATGATGGAAGCGACATTGGACCTTTTGTAGCAGGAACATTATTGGTTTGGAGCCGCGACTGGCGTTTATGGAGCAGACGCCAACATCTGTTAGCCAGTCACATGAACATGAAACTGTGATTGTATCGCTAAATGACTTCATATCCGGTAATGACTGAGGGTTCCTTTTCGATACACAAGCATAGTGGTTCTCATCTCTTAAAGGCAGATTAGATGTGACCCAAAAAGAACACACAGTCTTTTTTTTTCTTTTTTTTTTTAATGAGGCTAAAGTCAAAGTTGGTTCAATTTACAATGGGGTCTTTAAGAAAGTGTTGAAAAATGAAGTCTAACGCAACACTTCAGCTGAGATGAAAAATCTTCCCTCCCTCTTTTACACTCGGTAGTTAATTTAGTCTGTAAATATAATTCCCGTAAAATTCTAGAAAAAAAAGTGAAAGCCGTTTACAACTCCCTGTAACGCCGAATTAGAGCGCAGCTCTTGAGGCGGAGGGGGGAAGGGTACTGGGGGGTGGGGGGGTCAAGTGACCTTGGGTGGGGGTCACGTGACCTAGGGGGGTCACGTGACGATGACGATGCCGTCATCAGTAACGATGACGATGCGGATACCGATGACGTCATCAGTGACGTCACTGATGACGTCATCAGTGATGATGACAATGACGATGTGGATGCCGGTGACGTCATCAGTGATGATGACGATGACGATGCGGATGCCGGTGACATCATCAGTGATGATGACGATGACGATGCGGATGCCGGTGACGTCATCAGTGACGTCACTGATGACGTCATCAGTGATGATGACAATGACGATGCGGATGCCGGTGACGTCATCAGTGATGATGACGATGACGATGCGGATGCCGGTGACGTCATCAGTGACGTCACTGATGACGTCATCAGTGATGACAATGACGATGCGGATGCCGGTGAGGTCATCAGTGATGATGACGATGACGATGCGGATGCCGGTGACGTCATCAGCGATGATGACGATGACGATGCGGATGCCGGTGACGTCATCGGTGACGTCACTGATGACGTTATCAGTGATGATGACAATAACGATGTGGATGCCGGTGAGGTCATCAGTGATGATGACGATGACGATGCGGATGCCGGTGACGTCACCAGTGACGTCACTGATGACGTCATCGGGGGTCACGTGACCCTGGGGGTCACGTGACTGGGTGTCACGTGACCTTGGGGAGTCACGTGACTTTGGGGAGGGGTCACGTGACCTTGGGATGACCTTGGTTACGCCAACGCCGACGGCGACGGCGACGCTGCTCAAGCCGGGAACGGGCCCCTAAGAGCTGCGCTCTAAAATCAGCATTTCCGCTAAAACGTTTATTAAGAACAGCCCAGCCCAGCCCAACCCCCGCCCCGCCCCGCCCCGCCCCGCCCCGCCCCGCCCCGCCCCCCCCCCCCCCCCCCCCCCCCCGAGGCCTATGAACAGCGAACTCAAGATTCTGATTTTCATAAATTGCAAAACAACTACCCGCAAATATTCTGCAAAACTACATCTGCGCTAAGAGGTAACATTGTGCTTTAGCAGCCTGAAAAATAACAGCTCAAGTAGGGAATGCACACAAACACACGTCACCACAGGCCACAAAAACAATCACGCTCAGGGAGACAATCACAGCAGACAAAACACTCACACAGCGCTGACTCACAACAATCTCTATTTTTTCACTTCTTTTTTGATATCCATTCAAGAATGTTGGCTTCTTTTTCTTCTACATCCCATTAAATGACACTCATGTGAGCTACTAAGATAAGCTAACTCTTTTCCTGATCAAGTGAGCGAGCGAGTGAGCGTAAAAGAAAAAAAGAAGTGAAGAAAGTGAAAGCCGTTTACAACTCCCTGTAACGCCGAATTGGAGCGCAGCTCTTGAGGAGGAGGAGGGAAGGGTACTGAAGGCCACGTGTTCTCGGGGGGGGGGGGGCACGTGACATAGGGGAAAGGGTCACGTGACCCCCTCCGAGGTCACGTGACCTCGGGAGGGGGTCACGTGATTTGGTGGTGTCACGTGACCTAGGGGGAGAAGTCACGTTAGTCCCCAGGTCACGTGACCCCCCCGGTCACGTGACCAAAATTTTCCCGCTAGACTTAGCGGGGAAATTTTTTTCCGCTAGATCTAGCGGAGAAATTTTTCCGCTAGATTTAGCGGGGAAATTTCTTCCGCTAGATCTAGCGGGGAAATTTCTTCCGCTAGATCTAGCGGGGAAATTTTTTCCGCTAGATTTAGCGGCGAAATTTTACAGCTAAATTTAGTGGGGAGATTTTTCCGCTAGATTTAGCGGGGAAATTTACCCATAATGCACCACGCGGTTACGCCGACGGCGACGGCGACGGCGACGCCGCTCAAGCCGGAAACGGGCGCTTAAGAGCTGCGCTCTAAAAAAAAATAGATATTGAGTTGTGAGTCAGCGCTGTGTGAGTGTTTTGTCTGCTGTGATTGTCTCCCTTATACCCGAGTCCCACTAGAGCGACATACAGAAACAAAAGACAAAGACAAGCCTCAAACCAGAGTCTTTCGCGATTTGAGACGCTTTGTAGAGTAACGGAGGCTACGCTCAAACATGAGCATCATGCACGCGAGGGTATCTTTGGCAGGCTTGCAATCGCTCGTGCTTACTTCACGAGCACCGAACAACTAAACGCTTGTCAAAGGTACCATCACGAGCATGCTGCATGGATTTGAGGCTTGTCGCTGTCTTTTGTCTCTGTCGGACGCGGGCATCAGTGCGATTGTTTTTGTGGCCTGTGGTGACGTGTGTTTATGTGGATCCCCTACTTGCGCTGTTATTTTTGAGACATTGAAAACCAACTCGCCCAAGCCGCCGTTTTGTCCAGCTTTAGCAGCGTTCCACCCAGAGTTGAGTAAAAGTTCGCTCCTCCCTCTTATCACCTGACCCGGCTCTCGGCACGAGGGTATGGCCGGGAGCGTGATGACGTGGCGAAGAGGACGCAGCTTCTACTGCAGTCTCAGCTTAGCAGTGAACGGAGTATACTGACCGCAGCACGGGAATTACCTCGACAAACGTACAGTCTCCGGCAATATGAAAGACCCACTGGGAGCGCGTGGCCGAGGCGGTGGCTGGCGGGGGCGCTGCGAGCGCTCCGGGCAATTCCATTCTGCTTCGAGGAAAGGACGCTCACTCGGGCTCAGCTAGAACGCAACGCGTTTATCAGTTTGTGCTGAGCCCCGAGTGAGCGTCCTTCCCTCGAAGCAGAATGGAATTACCCGGAGCGCTCGCAGCGCCCCCGCCAGCCACCGCCTCGGCCACACGCTCCCAGTGGGTCTTTCATATTGCTGGAGACTGTACTTATTCAAATATAAACTCGCGTCTCTTAAACATCGATGTCAACGTACAGTTAAGAACAAAAAAAGTCGAGCTGTAAAAGTACTGAGCACGATTTCCGAGCCAATCGCGCTGACCCATGCGCTCCCCCATGTCAGCCGCTGCTCCTAGCACTCCGGTGCAAAGCGGCGAAACTCGACGCGTGCACTTTGGTGTGAGACTATGAAGGTTGACGACATGTTCGGCACCAGTGCCACGGTAAACTGCACTCACGTCATGGAGGCATGTGGCAGACATTATAATCGAGTGATATCATCAGGAGTAAAATACAATGGCTCCGCCTTGTTACAGTAGCCGCTCTCCCACTATTTTGCACATCACCGACGTGGTCTGGAAATTCAGACGATGACGGGGTCAGCGCGGTTGATGAGTAAACCTCTACCAGTCCCCTACACTTCGGTTCATCTTAATTCAAAGCATGGGCGACGTTACGAACCAATGGGGCCAACCGAAGAGAGTCAGAAGCGCGACATCATGGCATTCGCCATCTATCTGCGCGTGCTTTTTCATCGGCTAAACCAATCAAGCGCCGCGAATTTTCCTAGGCTCGCGCTTTTAGTATGTCTTCATTATAGTATGTGTTTGAGCCTTCGACTGTGCTCTGACCTAAAATGAAGCAAACTATACGGCAGGTAAGGTAGACGCGGTGAAATACATATTTGTACCCATCCCTTCGTTTCCTTCGACTTCTTTAAATATTAAAACCGACCAATAATAAAAAAAAAATTTTTTTGCATTGTTTAGGCTTATTTTGGCGCAGGTGTGGCGCAAAATCTTAGCAAAAATGGCGCCTTGGCGCAAGATGTAACAGATTTTCGTTCATGGCGCGATTTGGCACAAATGAAACAGCACTTCCATTATTCTTCCATCATTGGTCGCTTTCACTAGAAATATATGTCCGTCCTTCAGTGGATTTCTCCGCTAAATTTAGCGGGGAAGTTTATGACGTGACCTGATGTCTTGTGACAGCGTGACGTCATGTCATGCGACCCCAGGGGGCCAGGTCACGCAAGGTCATGAGATCACGTCACACTACGACTTGAAACTGCGACTTCCAATTCCCCGCATACTTCAGAAAGGGAATCGATCTCACTCTACGTGACGTCATGCGACATTAGGCCACTTGACATCAATTAATTTTTTTTGTTACGTTTATGCGGGGAGTGGGGGAGGGGCGGCCCCTAAAATGTATTTTAAATAATAATAAAAAAAAGAAACACAGTGGTCGCTGTAATCGCTTTTTAAGTAATATCCGTTACAAGACTCATATGACGTATCACGTCTTCAGCTACCGTGAACTCCTCTTTTTCGTCGGTATAGTTTTATACTTAACGCGTCAATGTTGTGAATCATCGGCCTTCATAGAACTGTTATTTTAGCACTACTCGTATGCCGCCGTACAACCCAAATTCCAATCACGTGATCTTCGTATACCGACACGACTGGTGGCGCCATCTCTGTTTGCGGCGTGGAAACGGAGCTGAGACCGATCGCTCGTAGAAGCAGGCGAAAGGAGTCTGCGACAAAAGGAGAACTACTCGGCCGTATCGTGCGTTTACGGTTCGCGTCGTGGCTTCCCGTTTTCCTCGGGAACGAGCGCGTTCGCGCGGGCGCCCTCCACGCCGCTTGATGAGGATGTGCGTCACTGGCGCGGATACGAGCCGAAAACGATTACCGGGGGGGGACAGACTCTCTCACGAAACGAGTCCGGTTTTATTCTCTGCTTTTCACTGGTTTTACCGAGATCCCCCCCCCCCCCCGCACACACACACACACACACAAACACACACACACACACAAAAAGAGGAGGAACAACCAGCGACACAAGTCTGTCTCAGATGAATCACAGTCGCATTCCGCACGCAGAGAAAAGCGAAAGCTCGCAGGAATTCTGTCTCGCGCGCGCGTGCACGTCGCTGCTTCGTCGACATCAAAACAGCGCTCTCAATAAAGGGAGAAAGTTGGCATTTGTTTTTTGTAGTTTCAGGGACGAACGCAAGATACATTGCACTGAAGCGTACGCGTGCCCCACTCTCGCTGGATTTCAGGTCTTCAATAAAATCCGTACTATACGTAAAAAAAAAAAAATTCTTAATGATTGTGCAGTTTATTTCACTTGATGCGGTTTTTAGTGGGCGTAACTTTCAGTCAGAATTTTGCGCAGATATTTCCCCGCTTGAATTAGCGGGGATATTAACGTCACGTGAAATCATGGTATTACGAGTAGAGGCGTCGCGAACTTTTGTCGTACTTCGAGATACGACTGATTCGGCGAACCTCCGAAGTTTTTTGCAAAGGTCGACGAATTTCGACTTGGATGGTTGGATGGCTGTTAATGGCTTGGCTATACCATTTGTAACGGGTGGTAGCTAGCGCCGCCTAGCCCAAGTCTAAAAAGACAAACATATGATTCCTCCCGCCCTTCTAAGCCAATTTTATCCGCCTAACTATCACCAGGCGGTGTGAGATATCACCAGGATGACCTTTGGAGGATCGGAGGAAAAAACTAAAAACATCACCCCCCGCCCCTCCCCTCCGGCTAAGGAGTCGCCCATTTTCTTCTGGTCAAACCTTGTTACGGCGTTACCCCAGCACCGGACCCCCTGGGGGACAGCGTTGAGACTTTGGGTCGGAGCCACGCGGGAGGGAGCTCCTCTGTCCCGCCTGTCTTCCATCATTTAATTTTCCCTAGATGATTTCCACCATTCTTCTAATAGACCGATCTCACCAGCCAGTTTGGCTACGCCACCGCTGCCGCAGAGCATCGAGGGAGTTTTTGCACGTGCGATAGCCTAGCTGGAGCACTGCCCGTTTAAAGGGGCCCTGCAAGGACTTTTTACTGTTTTTTAATTTGCACCGAACCTGAGCGCACTGAGCGTAGTAACTTAGTGAAACTTTTCTTTTCGCGAAATTCGCTTTATTTTAAAAGTTATAGGCAATTTAGAATTACAAAAACAAGCAAAAAATAACCTCCTTCATGACGTCGTAGGTCCTGGCTTGAGTGGCCGTGAACTAGAGGAGGAATAGTGAGCTCATCGAGCGCTCACGGCCACCGCACTCCGTGTCGACGGCGCCAGAGGGCGCCACTAAAGCATGTTCTGGATAGGCTGTATGCAGCGGGCAGCCAAAGCGGCTTTCATTGCGTTTGCTGCGCGATTAAACACTAATTCGGCATGACACTTCATTGGCCACAAACGACAGCAAACACGGGGTAAAGATCAGTTCAGAATGGGAGCCACTTCGCGCTGCCATACCGCGAAACGGCCAAACCGCAAGACAAAGCCTCTCGCCGAAGGCCTTCGGAACGCTCGGAGCTGGTCGGATCCTCCTTTCCAGACGACTGCAGCGCCACCGCGTACATCCGGGATTTTTCCGTGTCGGCGCCTTATCCCACTACTCCTTTCTAGTATGCGCCGCCTTTTCCACCGTTTGGCGGCGGGTATGTCGACGGGTCATTCCTTGTTTCCGTACTTTATAAAATGCATTTCTTTTTTTTTTTTTTTTCATCTAAAATAGTGAACAAAAACTACTTTCATAAATAATTGAAACGGTTCGCGCACTTATATTTTGTATTTCGACCAAAAAGAAGTTTTCAGTAGCTCTGACCAGTAGTAAGCCGAGGACCAAAGACGTCATATTTTGCGCGCTTTCGGTACCGCGGGTCGCCCTCGTCGATGGAGGAGGTTTCCGTGTCGTCCGGTTAAAATATGGCGCACTGATATTTAGCTACTCTTTCCGTGCCCGCTGCCTTGCCCGAACCCCAAGAGACGTGGAAACCGCATAAAAGGTAGACGCTTAAATATGATTGCAGGGCCCCTTTAAGGCACGAGAAGGCAAAAGCCCTCGGGTGCACGGCCGTCTGCCTCCTGAGAACTAAAGTTATCGCGGCGTCACGCATGCGCCGAACGCTTAGTGAGATCGGCCTATTGCCTCTTTGTGACTGTAATCCTTTTCTCTTCCGTCCTTCCATCGTCGCTAGCAAAACCCAGGGCCCCGGTCAAATCTGTTACCCCTTCCGGAAGGGCAGGGAGAAGCCCCGTGCACTTCCAAACGGAGAGCTCTAATGTTTCGCTGTCATTATGGCGGGCGGCATATAATGTGTCTGTCTCCCGAAATTTAGCCCTATACGTCTTCGTCCTCCGAATTCTCGTTCTCGCCTGAAACAGTAAAGAACTTCCCAGCGAATTGTCAAGCACATTTTCCTTTCTTATGTCCTGTTTTTTGTGTCCTGTACATTGTTAGAGCCGATTTTTCCTGCATTCTTACCTCCCAGAGTTTTCTTTCTGCCTCTTTCACTCCCTTTTCCACTGAAGTAGTCTGCTTAGCCTCAACACTTGTGTCTTAGGTACCTAAATGTAAGCTTTCGGGTTCGGTTCGTCCAGTTCGTGTTTAAACTTTTCACGTATAAATACTTGAATACCTTCCGTGCCCACCGCGTATCATCCATTTCGATCAACCACTGTTCAAATTTCAACTCAGGGTACTAATTGCCTCCCTGCTCTCAAAAGACGAACAGCCCATGTCCTCCTGGGACATGGGCTGGTCGTCCTATGGGACTTATGGGCCAGTGTTGCCCGGCTTCTAAACGAAGATCTCGAATTTGGGGAAACAAGTAATTTAGAAAGTAGTTTATTTTATATTTTATAAATTGATTACCATTGTTTAACGATATAAAAGCCAAAATAGATACTTTTAGTACTTTCGCCAGTAATGTGAACCAGTCATGCAATACAACAAGGCATGGAGTTGGGCTAGTTGGTGCATTATGAAAGCCTCAAAACAGCGCAAAATACACGAAGGACAAGAACGAGAAGTGAACGAACACGCAACGCTGACTGGCAACTGAAGGTTATCCCTGCATGAATTGGCGTGAATTTCTCTCGTCACTTTGATGTGGTGACGAGCCAGAACCGCACTTAACCGTGTCGGATTAAGGCCCCTTCGCACTCTTGCGACTGAGTAAGACCGAGAGAGACCAGACCGGTGTTTAAGCCTCTTGCGATCTCTTAGGACCAGCTCCGTTGTATCGCATCGGGTCTTAAGAAGTCGCAAAAGGCTTTAAATCGGTCTCGTCTCTCTCGGTCGCACTCGGTTGCAAGAGTATGAACGGGCCTTTATCTGGCTCTCGGTGTGTGGTTAGCCACCGCACCCGGTATGTTACGTGGGCGACGGGCATCGTGTATCTGATCCTTCTGTCGTGTAATAGGGTGTACATAGGTCAGACGGGGAGGTGTGAGAATAGGGAGCTTTCGTAGGTGGTTTTCGCCGTCTTGCAACGCTCTCCGCAACGATACCCGGAACTCGACACTCAAGGCCATCGGCGCGCAGGCGCAGTATCGGCTTCTTCGTTGCAGAGGGCTTAGCGTAGGGGGACACGCGGTCTACGAAAACTCCCTTAAGGCCCGTTCACACTCTTGCAACCGAGTACGACCGAGAGAGACCAAACCGGTTTTTAAGCCTCTTGCGATCTCTTAGGACCAGCTCCGCTCAGCGCATCCGGTCTCAAGAAGTCTTTCTCGGTCGTACTCGGTTGCAAGAGTGTGAACGCGCCTTTATGTTAGGGCCAGGGAGCATTACCCTTTTCCTTCGTTCTTTACCGTCGGGACACTTTGCAGTTCACTGTGATAGGTGTATGTGTTCTCGGTCTTCACGGAAATTAATATTCTGGCTCGTCACCCCAACAAAGTCACCAAAAAAAAACTGACGAAACGTGTTTTTTTTTTTTTTTTTTTTTTTTTTAATTGCTATCTACGGAGAGGACAAGTGTGTGAGTGTCCCGTCCTTGGCTTTGGCGAATTACAAAGTTGCATTTATCAGGAAATTCGGCAAATTTGTTTAAATGTTTGCAGGCGGGCCTCAAGGGGGTTGATTGTCTTTTATCTATATTGCTCCTCCCATGTTTTCCCTTCCGTTCCTTGCAGGAATAAACTTCAGTTGCCAGTCAGCGTTATGTTCGTTCACATCTTGTTTTTGTCCTTCGTGTATTTTGCGCTGTTTTCAAGTTTTCATGCACCCCCAAAAAATACTACACTTTTCCTCCGCCCGGTGGTGTCAGGTCATTTCCAAATTTTTGCGCGTAGTCGAATTTTAATCCAGTTTTTGTCGTAGATCACGTTGGAACTTCGAACAAGTAGAACTTGGTCGAACTCGATCCCGGGCATATTCGTAACATCCTGACTACGTGGCACCACGGTGCCCGGAACGGGTCTCCAACTGGTGCGTTTAGCGGCCTATTTAGCCCGAGCATCGAAGATGGTCCCGTAGTGTCAACAAATGACGTCACAAAAGCCGAAGTGTCACGCTGTCGCACGTCGCGATCCTGGTGGTTGGCCATAGAAGTCCCGACAAAGAGCACGTGCGAATGCCGAGTGTCGCTGTCGTCACGGCGTCCCAACTCCTGGTTGCCGACGCTTCTGTGGTCTGTCAAGCTGGAAAGCGACCCGCAGCAAAACGGGCGTCTGCCACATCCACCACCGCTGCTGGGACGCCGCCAGGATCGCGACCGGCGACAGCGTGACACTTCAATGACGTCATGAGGTAAAAATCGAGGGACTTCGTTTCCGGAAGCGGTAAACAGACCAGTCGCAGACGCGTTCCAGGCACCGCAGTGGTCTGTTCCATAGGCGCCGCCATGTTCGTTTACGTTGACGCCATGACACAGTAAAAAAAGAGGGGGGGGGGGGGGGGGGGCTGCGCTTTTTGTGAGGCTTCGTCTTTTTAAAAAAACTTTCGCAGATATCGTAGTCCAAGAACGTCAGAAAAGCATAATCACGAAGCTCCAAGTACAGCACGGATGCCAAGAGTGTGCTGTACAAAGCAAAAATCTTGTTTGCTCCGCCTCCAACACGCGTTCCATGTCTTTCGGCGTGTTTCGGGTCGCGTGGGCCGCCCGCTGATCCTACGCTGCAGGAGGCTATACCACTCTACGTTGGAAGTTCGAAGACGAGTGCGTCCGAACGATATTCAGTAAGCACAAAAACTTGAACAAACGACAATATAAAAGCCCCGGCTCGATGGCCGCAGTGGATTCTTCGGAGAGTGAACCAACCGTCGCTTCTCGCGTTCGAAGGAGCAGGCACGGCAGCTGCGCGCCTTGATTCTTTCTAGCGGGTCGTCCCCTGGAGACAGCGAACACGAGCATATCAAGTGGAGGCAGCAAAATGCGCCGCTCAAAGAGGAGGCCGCTGGAGCCGACGCTCCGACAGCTGCGACGCACACGCCGTCGTCTGCTTCTGCTCGCCCGCCGTTCTGGGAACACTTCCATTTTTGGCAGCTTTTTTTATCGGCTTCACTCGCGCTTTTTTGGCACAGCGTTCCTCTTGTCAATGTGAGCAGACCCCTGACTGCCAGCTGCCTTTCTTGGCGGCCAAGATAAACGCGCCAAGGCCACTGGATCCTAAAATGCTGCTGCAAATACGAGAAATGAGATACGGCGAGACCAAGGGAACAGCAGACGACGGATTCGTCGTGCACCTGCATTTCCTTCTGATTAGGGGCGCTTATATGCACGGGCTTATTAATCGTCGCCGTCAGCCGGTTTCACAGCTCGTACAGCGGAGGAACGACGAAGAAATCGGAATTGAGGACGATAACTGGAGAGGGGGCACGGAACGCTTTTGGAGTCCTCTATTTACGAAGGAGACTTCATTAGCCCAGAGGAACAGTTCTTGTTCCGTGTTGTCGAGACACGGCGCGAGAGAAATAGCTAAACAAAACACAAAGGAAAAGAGCGTCAACTCAAGAAAATAGGCACAAAGAAAAAAACGAGACAAGCAAAATAAGTGACTTTGTAGGAACGCCCTTCTCCGAAGGGTCTGAAATTATTTTGGCGATGCTGAAAGTGTGTCTGACGAGAAACTCTCGCTCCCACGCCGAGTAGTGACGGGTCTCCGATCGGCAGGTCGCAGGTGCGTTCGCGGAGGGCGGACGGACTGTAGGCGTTCCAATCCAATCTCCGCACGAGGGGCTGAGCCTCGCTTTCCAGGACCGCCGGCCAAGCAAGAAGTGGGCCACGGTGGCCACGGGGAGCATTCATCCGCAAAGCTACGTCGTCATCGCCGCCGCCGCCGCCGCGCAACCACGGCAGCGCGACTGCGGCGCCGGCGTGCTTCTTCCGGAACGCCCACTTCCTCCTACTCGGGCGCGTCGAGGACACGGCCAACACCGCGCTACCGCGAGGCCCGGACCCCGGTCCCGCGCCAGCAAAACATCGCCGCTCGGCTGTTGCCCTCCGGGGTCGCGGCCCGCGGGCGGGCCTGCCCCGAATCAACCTCGACGCAGCCGTTCGCGTCGGTTTGGGCAAAGCGAGCCGTCCGACCGACGTAGAACGGCGGTGGCGACTCGGGGCTGGGACCCCGGGACTGCGGGCTGGCGCGCATGCGGCACGAGCACGTCACAGGCGTCAAGCGTCAAAACTCGTCG